>NW_016107316.1:7694760-7696000 GCF_001604975.1 Cebus imitator
GGGGGGGTGGGGGGGTATTCTTGCACTGGGAGAGAGTTTGGACCTAATGATCTCGCCTGTGTCTAAATTTCTAGTTCCAACATTGAATCAGGGGATCTTTTCAGAGAAAGTTATTTAAAATCAACCCCCCCTCCCCCCAAAAAATCTACAAAACAAACTCAGAGACTCTTCTAAACTGCTGGGGGAAATTCTTTTATGCTTGTTTCCACGCTCCTTTGAATCCCATCTTAAAATTCTCACTCCCAGATGGGACTTAGGGAGAGAAAAGGAATCTCAGTCTCACTGACTCATTGCTGATGGCATCTCAGAGATGGCTGCTTTCTCTTCCGTGAGGGTATCAGAGCCCTCTTGTGCCTCTAAAGGATCTGCTCTGTTCTAGGGCATCGCAGTCCTGTGAGTTATGAACATGGAGCCAGGTGAGTGTGAGCTCTATTTGGGCAAAAGCCCAGCTCCCCTGGGACCCTGCACTTCCTGTCTGGGAGGGAGGGAGATGGCTACGGCTTTCAAAGCCACTTTCGCCATGAGGTGGGGACCGTTCTGTCTCCAGGCCTGCCTTTTGCAAGGCTCCCCTGTGCCCCCCCCAGAGGAACCCTGGGGGGCATCTCCTACCTTCTGCCTGAAATGTAGCTGTGTGTTTTATAGGCGAGGGAGGAGAGTCCTAGCGAAGTTAAGTCTATTTGTTCAAGGTTACAGGTTGCATCTGCGGTCAAGTTTTAGGATGAAATCAAATCATCAGTAGCAAATCGCCCTTCTAAAAACCCAAACCGCAGATGTTTGCCCAGAGCCTATATTGAGGAAGGGAGGTGGTGTCACTGAACGAAATCATTGTTAGAGTTAAGATGAAGTGAGGGCAGAGTGGAGTGAGTGAACACAGAAATGTTTCCAAGGCAGTTTAAGGGAGGAAGGAATCATTTTATTACGGGGAAATGTAAAATTGGTCACATTGGGTTGAGGAGAAGGGTAAGTTAAGGTCCTGAGGGGCTTCTTGGAGGAGGTCCCATTTGAACAGAATCTGGAAGAATGTCCTCAACAATTGACCACCTGTACCTCCCTCCCTTGTCTCATTTGTCAATCTGTTTATTCATTCGCTCATTTACCCTGCGTTCACCTGTCCCTCCACCCATCCACCCACCATACATTCACCTCTCCCTCTCTCCATCCACCCACAATACATTCACCTGTCCATCCATCCATCCACCCACCAGACATTCCCCTGTCCCTCCCTCCATCCACCCACCAT
>NW_016107316.1:7697398-7708739 GCF_001604975.1 Cebus imitator
TCCATCCACCCACCATGCATTCACCTGTCCCTCCCTCCATCCACCCACCATACATTCACATGTCCATCCATCCATCTATCCATCCACCCACCACACATTCACCTGTCCCTCCTTCCCTCCATCCACCCACCATGCATTCACCTGTCCATTCATCCACCCACCATGCATTCACCTGTCCCTCCATCCATCCACCCACCATGCATTCATTTACCTGTCCCTCCCTCCATCCACCCAGCATGCATTCACCTGTCCTTTCCTCCCTCCGCCCACCATGCATTCACCTATCCCTCCCCTCATCCATTCACCATGCATTCATTAACCTGTCCCTCCATCCATCCACCTATCATGCATTCATTCACCTGTCCTTCCATCTGTCTACCCACAATGCACTCACCTGTCTCTCTCTCTGTTCATTTCTTCATCAATCCATTCTTTTATCAAATAGATATCAAGTTTCTACTATGTGCCAGGGACTGTGCTAGGCACTTTCACATACATTCTTGTTTAATTATAGGAATTCTATCTGTTAGGTAATAGTATTTCAAATTTACAGATAAGAATGCTGACTCTAGGCAACAAAATTCTTCTGCTTTTCCCCCTTTACAGTCTATCTCATCCTGCATCAAGGAGAAAACATCTTATCTTCAAAAGCCACCTCCCTCTGCTTCACCAGCCTCCCTTCCTCTATGCACGCTGTACTCTAATCCATTCAAGTCTCGACTGCCTGAGTCATCTAAGATACAGACCCCAGCAAGGCACATTTCTTGCCAAAAACCTCACAGGGCTTACTGTTGACCAGGGGCCAAGTTCCATCCATGGAATGTGATGGAGACCCTGCATAACCTACTTCAACTGACTTCATCTCATGATATGTTTTTCTCACAAACTTTTATTTTAGTTAAATTAGGGAACCCCACTGTTCCCTGAGCACCTCTGCATTTTTCCCATTTCAGAGCCTTTGCTCACTCTATTTAATATTACCCATCCTGTCTAAATTGGCCTCCCTGCACAGTACAAATGTGTTACATTGAAGTCAATTCCAAACGTGCCCTAAATCCTCCTCCTTCCTTCAGAATGTACACAGAAGGGCAGTTTCCAGCTCTTATGGTGCCTCCTGGAACCAGGACAATAACTGCAGTCCCCAACCCCAGTGTGTGGGAGGGGAGCTATTTCTTGCTGATGGTGTTGGGCAGGCAAAGACCCTTTTCTCAGGTTTAGTTCCCAGGAGTCTGCAATGCCTCCATCATGGCGAATGGTTCCCAGTACCAGCCACCACACTGGATCTTTCGACTGTGGGCCCTCAGACTGCTTAAGTAGTACTTGTTATCATAAGGAAATATGTGCCATAGGCATCTCGCTCTGCCCCGATCCTTTCCTCCATTAGCTGTTGATTCAAACACCTGCCTGAGCTTTACCCAGTCCTGACTTTGATCACAGACTCAACTTCATTCCTTAGAGATGTTGACGTAGATGTCAGATTTGCCTGGTAGTTCTGCTTTGTTAACCAGCAGGGAATGTTACTCATTGTTCTTTTTGTTTTTAGACAAAGTCATGCTCTGTTGCCCAGGCTGGAGTGCAGCGGCGTGATCTTGGCTCACTGCAACCTTCACCTCCCTGGTTCAAGCAATTCTCCTGCCTCAGCCTCTTAAGTAGCTGGGATCACAGGCGTGCACCACCACGCCCAGCTAATTTTTGTATTTTCAGTAGAGACAGGGTTTCACTATTTTAGCCAGGATGGTCTCAGTCTTTTGATCTCATGATCTGTCTCCCTTGGCCTCCCAAAGCACTGGGATTACAGGTGTGAGCCACCACGCCTGGCCCTCATTGTTCTTATAAAATAGTATTGGAGGCCGGGCATGCTGGCTCACGCCTGTGTAATCCAAGACTTTGGGGGCCAAGGCGGGCGGATCACCTGAGGTCGGGAGTTCAAGACCAGCCTGACCAACATGGTGAAACCCGTCTTTAAAAAAATAAATTAATTTAAAAAAAAGAATAAAATAGTATTAGAAACTGAATTTTTATGTTTCCCCAAAATTTGAATGTTGAAACCGTATTCCTGAATGTGATGGTATTTAGAGGTTGGGCTTTGGGGAGGTAATTAGACTGTGAGGATGAAGACATCATGATGGGATTAGTGCCCTTATGAGAAGAGACATAAGAGCTTGCTGCTTCTTTCTCTCTGCTCTCCACCACATGAGAACATTGCCAGAAGACGGCCGTCTGCAAACCAGGAAGAGAGCCCTCACCAGGAGCCAGATTTGTCCATATGTTGATCTTGGACTTCCAGCCTCCAGAGCTGTAAGAAATAAATGTTTGTTATTTAAGCCACCCGCCTATGGCAATTTGTTATAGCAGCCCAAATGGACAAAGACAAATGGAAAAGTAAGGCACTCTACCAGCTTCCCAGCTGGGTTTTCATCTGTTTCCACATCATTCATTCCCTAAATTAGAGTGAGAGTTTTGCAGATATGGCATCAAAGCACCTGGTTTCTACAGGAGGTAGTTCAAGGCCAGTACGACAAAGCAAGGAGCTCAAAAGTGATGCAGGGATGGGAGCTGCAGGAGCACCAGGAACGGGGTGGGGAGCACAGACTCGCAGAAGGTGGAGACAGATCGAGGCTCCAGTGTGGTTTGGGGCCACAGTGCCAGGTGCATACTTATTTGGAAATAAAAAGGAATTTTTAGGCCCTGTCAAAATGTTTTCCCAAAATAGCCTGGCATTAAAATGGTCTTGTTAAGCAAAGACCACCTAACTTTGGGGGAGAGATCCGCTCTGCCATTCACACCAGCTCCACACCAGGGAAAGGGACCAAGGCCTCGTCTGAGCTTTCTCTCAAGCTTACCGTAAGATCTCTCTTCACTACATTTCTCTGATTGGCTTTCTCCTCTGTAAATTGAACACCAACTTGCAGAGTGACCGAAAGGGGCTGTACCCTGATGCTTTCAGCTCCTTGCTCTGTTGTGCTGGCCTTGAACTACCTCCTATAGGAGGTATGGCTTTGATGCCATATCTGCAAAACTCCCACTCTAATTAATGGAATGAATTATGTGAAAACAGATGAAAACCCACCTGGGAAGCTGGTAGAGTGCCTGACTTTTCCATTTGTATTAGTCCATTTGGGCTGCTGTAAGCAGTTTGAAAATGTGCAAAGCCCCCTCAACATGCAAAGCTCTCAGAATGATGGTTTAACGAAGGCATCATGGCCAGGCGAGGTCGCTCATGCTTGTAATCCCAGCACTTCGGGAGGTAAAGGTGGGAGGATTGCTTGAGGCCATGAGTTTGTGACCAACCTGGGCAACATAGCAAGACCCTATCTTAACAAATAAATAAATAATAAAATAAAATAAAAACGGAAAAATTAGCTGGGTGTGGTGGTGTGCGCCTGTAGTCCTGGATACTCAGGAGGCTGAGCTGGGGGGATTGCCTGAGCCCAGGAGCTCAAGGCTGCAGTGAGCTATAATGGCACTACTGCACTCCAGCCTGGGAGACAGAGTGAGACCCTGTCTTAACAAACAAACAAACAACAACAGCAACAAAAAGGCATCTCGAGAGAGGAAGCTCATTCCCAGCAGAACTGTGACACAGCCTGTCTCCACAGCGAACCCAAACCATTTTCCATTCTGTGGGCAGACTGACGAAGCAATAGCACTTTTCTGTCTTTATCTGGAGTCCTTGGCAGAGGCCACCTCACTGAGGTTCAAGGTGATACAGACTCTTGGGCAGAGGACACTCTAATGGTGGCACTGTGGCAGCCTGCGCGAGCATGTGGCATGGGGGCCAGGCTGAAGCTGGGGTCTGTGAGGAGCAGGGGAGGGAGGGCCCCTGGGCTTGTGGTGGCCACAGTCTCCAGGAATGAAAACGTGTCCCGCCAGTTGCATATGTAGCAATTTTGAATGCAAATAGCCACTTCCCAGATTTTTTTTCTTTCTTCCCAGTAAAACACCCACATCATTGCCTTCCTTTGTTGGGCTTTTCCTGAGACCACTGGCTGGGGGCACATAGTAGGCACTCAATAAATATTTGCTGAGTGCGTGAATGGGTGGTAATCCAGCACTAATCCCCTCTCTTCAGCTCCCCGCCCCCAGGAAGAAATAAAAGATGTCCATTTGTGGCTTGGCCACATTCAGGCAAACTTCCATATTGCTGCCAAGTCCTGCCATCTGCCACCTCCGAGGTGCAGGTGCTGGGCACCCACAAAGCCCGGCCATGGGCACAAAGGCCCGATGTGCACTGATAATTGCTGAGTGCACAGCCCGCCAGGCCGGCCAGGCTGATGCAAGTTTGCTGGGTCTGCTGAGATTTGCATACAGATGGCCAGTCGGGGCGCAGGGCCGCCGCCACCGCGACAACGCCGCCCGCGCCCCGGGTAGACCGGCCGCAGCCCCTTTAGAAGTGCGGGAGGCTTTGACTGCAGCCGAGCCCCAGAGAGGCCTCATTCTGCCTGTCCTGAATAGTCCGTCATTCAAAGCAACGCTTTGAAATTTGAAAAAGAGAGAAAGAGGGAGAGAGAGACTGAAAAACAGAGACAGACAAACAGAGACACAGAGAGAGACAAACAGGCAGAGACAGAGACAGAGACAGAGATTGAGACAGAAAGATTCAGAGACTGAGAGACTGAGACACAGTCAGTGAGAGAGACAGAGAGAGAGAGAAGGAGAGCTTGGAGGAAGGGGAAAAAAAGCAAATTCTTTTCTTTGTGAGGCTGGGGAGTGTTGGGCAAGGAGCCAGGGGGCTTTAAGAATGTGAGTGAGGCACCAGGAAGGAGGGGATCTCTGTGGAGACGCCGCCTCGGACGTGTGGCATGCACTCTTCCCTGGTCATCTGGAGCAAGGGTCTTTCAGAGCCCGAGATGCGATATGCGCCGTGCGCAGGAAGCAGGAGAGAGGGCGGCGGGAAGAAAAGGCACCTCCATCACTTTGAAATGTCAAAGGCAAGTTGCAGCTGCTTTGAAACTAACAAAAAGAAAACACCTGCACCAGAAGACATTTTTTTAAAACCTCTGTAAGCAAAACCACAAGCTCTGAGGGTTAAGTTGGAAGAGCTGTCCCGGAGTTGTGCCGGGAACCCCTCCGAGGTCAGTGGGTGCCGAAGGCATTTGTTCTTTGTGTGTCTTCATCTCATTTGGTTTGGAAACGGCTTGCAGGGGGAGTGGCCAGGCCTCAGGGACACGCCCGGGCACTCTGGGCATCGGACACATGGCAGGTGTTCCGGCCGCCTGATTCAGCCCGGCTCTCTGTTTAACAACCATCCCGGCCTTCGCTTCGTGTTTACTAATACCCCTCACCCTCCATCCTCCCACCAGCTCCCCCACCCCACCGACATCAGTGAATGACCAACAAAGCTAAAAACAAGAAAGGCGTTATTGAGAGAGTGTTGCCTCCCTTGTCCAAACTAAATGAAAGGGAAATAGAATAGCAACAGAGAGTAGCTATTTATCATGTTCCTAACGGAACGTTCCAACCTGCTTCCCGTCCTGTGTCACCTCTGTATGAGAAATCTGGATGTCCGCCTAGATTTTCCACCCTCACCCCCAGCAGCCAGGCAGGCACCAGGCCTCGGCTTCTCCTGCTTTTAACTTGCTACTGTCCATCTGCTCTTTCTCCAGGCTGCCCCACGGCCTGCGGGGCATCTCTAGGGCTCCGTTCCTTCACCCTTAGCTTCCCACCCCCCAAACCCAACTTCTCTCACTGCAGCCAGAAAGCTGTTTCTAAAACACCACTTTAGTGGAGTCTCTCTCTTCCTTAGAACAGTCCAATGATTGATGAGTGTCATCTAGAGAATAAAGACCAAGGTCTTCGGGTTGGCATGGAAACCCGCCTTGGTCTAGTTGGTCTCCCTGGCTGGCCCTGCACCTTGTACCTAGTGAATGACCTGCTTCTAGATTCTGTTCTAGCCTGGGCTGTTTCACGCCCTTGTCTCTTTGCTAACGTGGCTTCACTTCTTGGCACGCCGTTTCCTCACTTGATGAGCAAGATGAGGCTCCTTCCTTGCTCCCCCCCACCCTTCCTTTTTTCTTCCATTCAGCTGGCAAGCACTTTTTTGGGGCCAAGCCGATCTCAGGTGCTGAAGAGAAAGGGACGCAGAGAGGAACACTTCTGTCTTTCTTCCACCCTTTCCCCTAGCATTATAAGGCAAGCAGAGGGGGTAACAGTGGGGCCCCCTGCCGTGGTACCCCATACCCCTTCCCAGGCGAGACAGTGACGTAGTTTCCACCGTCTGGATCCAGATGTTGACTGTTTTTACATCAGAGGCAGAAACCAATGAACTCAAGACTAGCGAACCCTGAACAGAAGGATTTCCCTTAATATTTTTTATCATACGTTTATTGTCTGAAACTTTGCCAAGAACTCAGGGGAAGTTATTCCCAGAGGATCAATCACGGAGGGTCAATCGTGAAAGAGAAAAGGGAAATTACTGACGATTTGACCGAGACGTAGTTTTATGATCTCTTTTTCCTTTCACCACTTGAAAATTCAGAGCAAAACTCACTTTAGATGCTGTATTTCATTCTTTCAACAAATATTTGACTCGAATGAATGAGACTGTGAGTGAGGTATTTGTGCGATGATTTTCTATGAATTAGCTCTGAAATGTGAATATTTTCATGCTCAGGAACATACCTCTACTTGGTGACTTTCTCGGATTAACTTTGTACATGCTCTTCTCATTCACTGCAGGCCTTGCATGGATTTTGGCCAAAAGCAATACAATCTGGTCTAACCAGAAATGGAAAGATGCACTATAATTTAAAAATGGTTGCAGGGAGCAGAATAGCCAAGTAAAATGGTTTCTTGTTTGGCTTGTAGTTGATGATAACCCTACTTCAGCCTTCTGCCTGTTCCTCCATAACTTAGCAATAGGCAGAGCAATTTCAAGGGCTGGGCATTAGGGAGAGGTGGCGGGCGGAGTGGGGTGGGGAGAATAAATGATCATAAATATTGGAAAATAAACATTGTAGATGATTTCACAGCACTTTGGGAAGCTGAGGTGGAAGGAGCACTTGAGGCCAGCAATTGAGACCAGCCTGGGCAACACAGTGAGACCCTGTCTCACAAAAATTAAAAACAATTAGCTGGGTGAGTTGGTGCATACTTGTAGTCCAAGCTACTCGGGAGGCTGAGACAGGAGTATCTCTTGATCCCGGGAGGTTGAGACTGCAGTGAGCTATGATCATACCACTGCGCTCCAGCCTGGGCGACAAAGTGAGACCCTGTCAAAAAAAACACAAAAAACCACCAATATATTGTAGATGATTTCAAAGTGTTCACGTTAGTCAACTTCATCTCATTTCAAACTAAATTTGCATCAGGATTGGAAAGACGATGTGGTAAAAACAGAGAAGAGAGAATGTCAGAGAAACTATGGAAACCCTGTTACCAGGGATATGATTTGGGGCCAGGCACTCACTCTTGCTGAGCACATTTTTCTTAGCCTTAAAGATAATAACACCTCCTTTCTAGGCTTTTTGTAAAGAGTAAGTGAAATAATGTATGTCCAGTGGAGGATCTGGCAAATAATACGGTGCTAAAAAGGTGTTATTATTTATATTTATTATGGCTAAGAATGAAATTAAAATGAGAAAAGAAACCTACGGACAGGTTGGATCCTTTACCCACCGAAAATATGCAACAGAAACAAATAATTATCACATCTTAGCTGCCCTGTTTCTAATTGCATTTCATTTGTAACATTTTCATTATGATAAGTTCACAAGCATAAAATGGCACTAACTGTATTTAGAGTATGAAATGGCTGTGTTCCTACCTCCTAGTCACTTCAAGGTGCAATACGTATTGAAATATAACATATTGGCCAGGCGCGGTGGCTCAAGCCTGTAATCCCAGCACTCTGGGAGGCCAAGGCGGGCGGATCACGAGGTCAAGAGATGGAGATCATCCTGGCCAACATGGTGAAACCCTGTCTCTACTAAAAATACAAAATATTAGCTGGGTGTGGTGGCATGCACCTGTATTCCCAGCTACCTGGGAGGCTGAGGCAGGAGAATTGCTTGAACCTGGGAGACGGAGGTTGCAGTGAGCCGAGATCGTGCCACTGCACTCCAGCCTGGTGCCTGGTGACAGAGTGAGGCTCTGTCTAAAAAAAAAAAAAAATATATATATATATATATATATATATATATGTATAATGTATTATAAGACATCACTCAGATACATTCCATTTAATTCTATTCAGCAGATATTTCTGGAACATAACAGACATTTCTGGAAGAGCCAGGCACTGTGATGTGGGAAACAAAATGACTAGAATGAGCAATACGTGTAAGAGCTCTAACAGATCACTACAGCAGCAAACCAGGATGTCCAGGGCCCTGACGCTGAACCCCGCCCCGCAACTGACTCAGGGACCTTGAGTAAGTTACTTAACTTCTTCCTCAAGTGTAAAGGGAAAATAGTACATTTTATCTTGCGGGTTGCTGTGAAGACGGGAATAGAGATAGGCAGGATGCCAAGGGCACAGGCTAGTCTCAGGCGATTTTGAAGTATGGGCAAGTATAGCCATGATTTTATCATCAATGAGCATAGCAAGATGTTCTCTTACTGTGACGCTTTCCATGGCTTCTCTCTGCTCCAGGCCAGAGGCCACCAAAGCTGTGGGCTGTCCGCCTGGGCCAACAATAGGCCTGAGAGGCAAGTCAGCTTTTCGGTGCCACAAAGACTGGAGCTTCTTGGAAAACTGGGGCTTCCCTGAACCTTGCTTTCCTCCTTTCATGAGTGGGGAGATTCTGCCTTCTCTCTCTCTCTCTCTTTTTTTTTTTTTATTTTTTTTGATATGGAGTCTCTCTCTGTCACCCAGGCTGGAGTGCAGGGGCGAGATCTTGCCTCACTGCAACCTCTGCCTCCCAGGTTCAGATGACTCTACTGCCTCAGCCTCCTGAGCAGGTGGGACTACAGGCATACACCACCACGCCCAGCTAATTTCTACATTTTTAGCAGAGACAAGGTTTCAGCATGTTGGCCAGGCTGGTCTCGAACTCCCAACCTCAAATCACCCACAGCCTCCCAAAGTGCTGGGATTACAGGTGTGAGCCACCGTGCCCAGCCTAGATTCTGCCTTCTTGAACTTTCTCCCAGCGTAGGGAGAAGACAAATGAGAAGACAGGCAGGGGGGCTTTGTAAATAGTAAGTTGTAATACCAGTGCAAATGATTGTTATTGGCTCCCCAAAAGGGAGGCACGGAGACGATCCCATCCATGAATGAGCTCTCTCAGTTTTGTGTTACTCCCACAAGGAGGTTTTGTATTGATTGGGCTGGTGGGGAGGAGTTGCCAATCCAGTTGACAGCTTCCCTACTCGACATGTGGTCCACGGACCAGTGGCATCTGCGTCACCTGGAAGCGTGTTAAGATGCAGGACCCAGGTCCTCAGGGCACATTGAACAGGTTTGAATCTGCCTTTTCACAAAACACTGAGTCATAGGTACATTCAAGTTTGAGAAGCACTGGGCTACAGGCGTTGGTGTTAAAAGAGAAAGAAAAGACATTGATAACAACGTGCTCAGTAGAAAATAAAGCCAATGATAGCCAAGAAGTGTTGTGTCCCGGGAGGAGCAGAGCGGTGAGCTGTGGGCATCCACCTTCGGGGCTTTAGGGTTACTAGGGACCAATGCAGAATTAATTCTAAACCATAAAAGAGAAGGAAGGGGAGAACAGAGTAAGGGGACCTCTGTACTCAAAAAACGTTATAAAATGTTAGGCTTTTCCAAAATACTGGGGTTCAAGGCTGGGCATGGTGGCTCAAGCCGGTAATCCCAGCACTTTGGCAGGCTAAGGCCGTGGATCACAAGGTCAGGAGTTCGAGACCAGCCTGGCCAACATAGTGAACCCCCATCTCTACGAAAAATACAAAAATTAGCCGGGTGTGGTGGCATGCGCCTGTAGTCCCAGCTACTTGGGAGGCTGAGTCAGGAGAATTGCTTGAACCTGGAAGGCAGGTGTTGCAGTGAGCTGAGACCATGCCTGGCTGACAGAGTGAGACTCCATCTCAAAAAAAAAAAAGGGGTTCATACACTGATTGTTTTCTTGGGTGCAGCTTCCCCAGCCTCCTTCAACCACCAATAGTGCAGCCCCGGTGGTCACGTCAGGTCACGTCACATCATTCCTCGGACAAGCCTTTTAGGTGTTTTGCAAGAAAATCTAGGCAAAAGCTGTCTCAGAGGAACAGCTGTATCTGAGGAGCTAAATTCCTTGGAAGATCCTACTTAGCTCAATCAACATTACAAAGGCTTCTAATGAGGAGATAGCATTTAGGAACTCTTTGTTATCAATTGGTTAGTCACTGGGTCAACCTGCACTTATTGATGGTTGGACTAACTCTCCTTAGAGGCTCCCTGACGGTTTTACTGTTACGTGATCACTCAGAGGGGAGCTCATTGTCTGCCTGTGCATTTTCAGGCTTTCTTACCTTTCAGTACCAGGTTCCTTCTGCTTAGAAACCTTTCTCTTTCATTCTTTTCTCAACTTAATGCTTAATGAGGGACTTATTCTCCCTTAAGTCTTAGTGCAGTTGCCACCTTCAAGGTGTGACGCCAATCTCAGGGGGACCTTCAGGCCCATCAGTTTTGGGTAAGAGTACACATGGAGCTGAAGACCTGGAAAGGGAAAATCCCTTAAAGCTTCCAGTGACTTATTTCCTCACGGGAATTCTGTGTAATGGAGAAAGACATCTGGCGTTACTGGTAGAGTGTCTCCTTTGTGGATAGTACTTTCTAGGTGTTTTGCAGCGACTGATTTATGTCATCCTCACATGGACCTTCCTAGGTAGGTGTTATTATCTCTGTTTTACACACAAAGAAAACTGAGACTCAATAGAGCTGGGATTTATCCACAGCATTCTTGAGCCCCTTCTGCCCTCTGCAGATTCATGGAACGGGGAGCAGGGTGAGGAGTGGAGGGTTGGGGGTGGGAGGAAGGGAAGGGAGGGTTAGGAGGCCCTCTCCCAAGGGAGAGGGATCCCTTGAGAGGATCATCAGGTTCCCAGAATCACAGCACCTGGAAGGGCTTTGGAGGGAGTGCACGTGGGGATTTCTAACATGGGTCGTTCAGGCCATTGTCCAGCTTTCCCAAGTCCATGGATTTCTTTAGGGAGGGAACTGGGATTCTACAACCCCAAACACCTGGATGGGTCAAAAGGAGAGGTCCCTTCCAGCTGTAATGCTCCACAGTGCCATGAAATAGAGGAAAAACATCCCCATTTTTTCTTTCTTTACTCAATTTTCTCTCTTCTTTCTTTTCCTTTCTTTCTTTCTTCTTTTGTTGTTTCTTTTCTTGTGTATTTAGCCATTATAACTGGTTAGAAGCCAGAGATAGTTAGGCGTCTTCTG
>NW_016107316.1:7709514-7711050 GCF_001604975.1 Cebus imitator
GTGACCAAAGGGGATCTGCAGAGACGGGCAGCAGTCTGACAGTACCACAGCCTCTCTCATCAGACGAACCAAAGGGAACAGAAATAGCCCTGTTAGCTGTGGACTGCATCCAAGCTCCTGAACAGCCCCACGAAAAAGATCTCCATATAAATGGTTCCTTCAGGACTCCCCTTTCAATGCTTTCTTGGTCTTGGGGGTCTGAAATGGAGCCAATTTGAGGGAGTTCCAGGCATTTCCCACAGGGCCTCCTTCCCAAAAGCTTTTCAAAGCAATCCCAGAGGTCCAAGCATCCTCTCTAACTAGGGACTCTCGCCATTGTGAGGAATTTGGAAAATTTGCTTGTTAGGTCCCTGACACCTTTGCCCCTGACAGTTTGGAAATCCACAAACCTGGCTGGCATATCGGTAGTGCAGAGACACTGCCCAGGACAATAACCGGCACATAGTAGGTTTACAGTGAATGTTTGTTAGCTAAAACTATAAAATATGTAGACATTCTCAAATACACTGATTGCCAAAGGATTTCTTGGTGTCCACACAGTTACTAATCATACTTTTAATAAATGAAATAAACTAATAACCGATGTATACCCCTAAATATATGAAAGAATCTCAGTGAACTCACTGATATTCCAGGTTTTCATAGCACGAGTGTAAACCCTGGAGGTATTATGTGTTTGTTAAAATAATAATAGCAAAAGCAGGCTAGGCACAGAGGCTCAAGCCTGTAATCCTAGCACTTTGGGAGGCCGAGGCAGCTGGATCAGCTGAGGTCAGGAGTTCGAGACCAGCCTGGCCAACATGGCTAAACCCCGTCTCTACTAAAAATACAAAAAAATTAGCTGGGCATGATGGCGGGTGCCTGTAATCCCAGCTACTCAGGAGGCTGAAGCAGGAGAGTCTCTTGGACCTAGGAGGTGGAGGCTGTAGTGAGTTGAGATTGCGCTATATATCGAAAGAAAGAAATAAAGAGAGAGAAATGGAAGGAAGGAAGGAAAGAGTAAGAAGGAAGGAAGGAGGAAAGAAAGAATAGAAAAGAACGACAGCAAAGTCACTTCAGCAAAGAACAGCTGGAAAAAGTGTGGTGTTGGCATTTATAGGTTTGAATCCATGTTATCTGCCTAGTAGGAGGACTTCAGGTAAGTGCCTGATCTCTTTGAACCTATTTGCTCATCGCTATTAGCTTTTTAAGGCACTTAGTTGAATGAGATAAAAACTAAGAAAACACTTTGCAGCTGGGAGCGGTGGCGCTCGCCTGTAATCTCAGCACTTTGGGATGCCAAGGCAGGCCAATCACGAGGTCAAGAGATCGAGACCATCCTGGCCAACATGGTTTAGTGAAACCCCGTCTCTACTAAAAATACAAAAATTAGACAGGTGTGGTGGCACATGCCTGTAGTCCCAGCTACTCGGGAGGCTGAGGCAGGAGTATTGCTTGAACCTGGGAGGTGGAGGTTGCAGTGAGCCGAGATGGCGCCACTGCAGTGAGCCAGCCTGGTGCCTAGTGACGGAGCAAGACTGTGTTTCAAAAAAAAAA
>NW_016107316.1:7711116-7733364 GCF_001604975.1 Cebus imitator
AGGATGCAGAAATTTGCTTCTAAATAAAAAAAAAAAAAAAAAAAAGAAAAAACACTTTGCAAAGTATAAGCTTATTCATACTTCTATTTATTTAGGTCAATTTTTAGAAGCTAGCAAACTGAGCTTTAAAGAAAAAAAAAGAAATTCTAAATGAATGCATCCTGAGTTAATAGTATCTCATTGTGTTTAAAATGCCTGTGCATTTTAGGTACGAAGAGGGAGCTGAAGCCCAGAGAGGTTCAGTAACCATCCAAGTCTTCACAGCCCTGGCATCTGGCCAGAGGAATTGTTCTCTTGAACCCCAGTGTTGAGAAATGCTGAGTGTATGATTACTGAGAAATGCTGAGTGTATGGTAAAATTATATTGTTTGCTAAGAAGAATGATGGCAAGGAAAACCTAGCTTCCCTCCCCTGCCCAGGTGAAAAACTACTTGGGGCATTCTAAAATAGCAAAACAGTGTATGTCTATCATATACCAGTTAAAACAATTCTTTAAGCACAAGATATGTGACCCTGCCCCCATGGCTCCCTTGTGGAAAATACTGTCTAGTTTGTCCTTGATCAGTGGTAAGCAGGCACCAGCTGCCTACCTAATTTATCTTGGTTCTCAGAGAAGACACAGAACACCTGTTTGTTAATAATAATCACCTGTGCAGAAATAATAAATACATGGGTCAGCGTCTGCTTGAGGCCCCTAGCCCAGAATGCTGTCAGCCCTCTGAGGCTCTCAGCTTGGAAGGCTGTTGGCCCCCGGATAGTCCCACTTTGCTGTTCTATCTGGGTGTCTGCTTCTTAATGCCTTCATCGCCACCTGGGTGGGGGTCTCTATGGCTGAACTGGTCTTGGTACCCCAGACTCCATGTTTTAGTTTCCTTCTTCTCATTGGCCAGAAAGCAGTCAGTGTTCCTGGTGTCTTCCCCCGCCAAGGTCACCATTGCGCTGTGTAAGCTTGGACAGTACTGCTTTCTCTAGGTTTCTGTTTCCTGGTCTGTGAACATCAGGGACCAGAAAATCGTGAGAGCCCTTTCCCATTCCAGTCTTTGAGCATTCTAGTTCACGTTCACCAGAAGACAGCTGTAGAAGCAGCATCCTTAGTCTGCATATCCAAATCTCTCTTTTGATCGAACTGACTCCTTCCTCCCCTGAGCTGGTACACATTCTCTTTTAAGCTTGGTTACAGCAGGTATTGTACTGTGTTGCACTTTCCTTGGGGGTAGGAAATATATCTCATGAATATTTCTTTATACCTTTTGAAGACCCTAGCACAGAGCTGGCACAAAGTAAGTGTTCAGGAAATGTTTGTTAAATTGAAAATCCGGCCGGGCGTGGTGGCTCATGCCTGTAATCCGAGCACTTTGGAGGCCAAGGCGGGCGGATCACCTGAGGTCGGGAGTTCAAGACCAGCCTGACCAACATGGTGAAACCCCAACTTGAAAAAAAAAAGTTTTTATATTTTTTCATATTTTTCAAAAAAAAAAATTGAAAATCTATCAGGCCTTGATAACCTATTCTACTGCCACTAAAATGGTAATGAAGAAAACTACAGCAAACCATGGACAAATGACTAAGACACAGGCTCAATGAAAACAGTGGACGCTGAGGTGGTCTCGACACTCCGATTAAGCCATAAAATGTATGCGTCTGGACAAGGACAGAACAGGGTAATGGTACCACCACCAACGAATCTCTCTTGAACTTACATGTGTCTAGTGGTTTTTTAAGCTCTTCAAAGGTATTATTTCACTTATTTGCCACAAAATCCTCATGAGGAATGTAATAATACCATGTGCATTTTACAGATGAGGAAACTGAGGTGCAAGAAGTTTAAATAGCTTGCCTTGGGTCCTACAGCTAGTGGATGGCGGACTGGGGCATACATCTGAGGACCTCCTATAAGGCAGGCACTTTAGGGGTTCTACGGTTATTCAGTTAGTTTTCACAACAACCTTCCCAGGGAGTTGTTTTTATCCCTAATTTACACCTGAAGAAATCTGATACTCAGAGAGAATTTGGTAGAGCCAGGAATTGCTCTTTATCCAACAGAGATTACAGAATAGCAGCAAGAGAGGCAAGGGGACACCCACGTATGAGGTTGACCTCTGAGGCTGTTTTGTTCTGCCTGGGTTCTTATCCTTGCTGTCCTGTTGGAAGCCACGTGAACTTGGGCCAGTTGCTTAATCATTCTGTGACTCATTCTCTTCATCGGTAAAATGAGGATACAGGTATTGATCGACTTACCACCTATGCAACTTACGACCATTCGACTTTACGACCACAATCACTAGCCACGACAGCTCCGCGTCTGGCAGCGCAAACGTTGCCCAGCTGGGCGTACGACAGTGTGGACCAGCTTCCGGCAGCACTACCATCTCCGCACCATTTCAACTGTACATATAGCCTACTCAGCTTACGACCAAATCGGGTTATGACCGGTCCGCGGTCCCGACCGTGGTGGTAAGTCGAGCACTAGCTGTAATTTCCGGTAGTCACCAGTGCCTGGAAGAAAATTCAACAGAGTCATGAGATAGAATGATAGAACCATGCCAGGCATGTGGAAATGCTCTGAGCATCCCAGCTGAGGCTGTGTGTATTCAAGGGACAGAAAAACTCTAGTGACTGGTGTATGGAGAGGGGAGATTGGTAAAAAGGATTTTCTAAAGAGAGAGTCTAAGCTCTAAAGGCTATACAATATAGCCTTGGAGATTAAAGTAATGTGAATTCTGCATAATATTTGATTTTTCTGAAGTTGTCCTTTATGGTAATACATCAGTAAACATTTTAGAGGAAACAAATTTGGAATGAAAGAACAAAGAAAATCAGTTTCTGAAACTGATCACTCACTGTGGAATCTGAAAATCACATTTTTCTCACTGGTCAGGGAACAGCTCATTCTCCATCATATTATTCTTGTTATCACTATAATGATGATCATATTAATGCAATTATTAAATATAATTATTACCATTGTTTATTGATTTATAAATGTGCTTTCCAAACTGCAAGACCCTCATTTATATATAAAGAAGGAAAGTCCATTAATGAGCAGAGAGCTGGATACAGTCAGCTGCTGCTTTGATGTGTTAATTGCAAGTCATTCTAATCTTATTATTAAAGAACAGCTTCTGCCAGGCAGTGAGCCCAATTGTAAATACCATATGTACTTGAAATTAATCCGACTGCATTTGTTTTGAACGTTCCTACAATTTTCACTTTATACAACTGTTTATTAATCATCTACTGTGCTCATAGCACCATAGCCAGCTTCTTGGTTGAATAAGGAACAATAAACGATGTGGCTGTGGCCTCAGCTTTCAAAGCTCTTAGAGTCTAGCTGAGAATGCTACATGCATTAGCCTGAAAAGTATAGGGAATAGTATTTAAAATCGGATGTGATTGCATGTGCCCTTTGACTTTGAGCAAGTTATTTTGTATCTTTGAACTTCAATTTGTCAAATAGAGTGATAGAGGCAGGATCACACAGAGGTTACACGCTTAGACTCTGGAAACATACTGGGTTCTGACACTTCTCAGCTGTGCAATCTTAGACATGTTACTTAACCTCTCTGTGCCTCAATTCCCTGTCTGGAAAATGGGGGTAGTGATAGTTTCTGCCTCATTAATTTGCTATGAAGATTAAATTAGTTAATAGTATAAAGAGCTTAGAAGAGTCCCTGAAAAATAATAAACTCTAAGGGTTTGTTAAGTCAGTGAAATAAGTAATGCCTATCTCATAATATTGCTTTTAAAATTAAATGGAATAGCATATAAATTTCCTAGTATAAAACTTCGCTTATAACAGGCATTCAATTAATGCTGTTTCTTCTTTTCTTTGCTCTTGTTCTTCCTTTTAGAATACTATACCAGGAGCATTTTCTGCCTATTGCTGTACATGAGGTGTAGACCGGTGGTTCACAAACTTTGCTGCGTGTTAGGACCACTTGAGATCTTTAACTAGTCCTGATTCCTAGGCTCACTTTAGATGCAGTGAATCACATTGAGTAGGGATCAACCTAGGAATCAACATTTAAAAAAACCCTGTTCCATGATTTCAGTGTTCAGCCAAGTTGGAGAACCAGTAGTATATGGAACAGCAGGGGCCTAGAAGGTGTCTTGGCGGAAGTCGTCGTCGTCATCTTCTTCTTCTTTTTTTTTTTGAGATGGAGTCTTGCTCTGTTGCCCAGGCTGAAGTGCAGTGGCATGATCTCTGCTCATTACAACCTCTGTCACCTGTGTTCAAGCAATTCTCCTGCCTTGGCCTCCTGAATAGCTGAGATTACAGGCATGTACCACCATGCCTGGTTAATTTTTGTATATTTAGTAGAGACGGGGTTTCACCATGTTGGCCAGGCTGTTCTCGATCTCCTGATCTCAAGTGATCCGCCTGCCTTGGCCTCCCAAACTGTTGGGATTACAGCCGTGAGCCACCACGCCTGGCCAAGAGGTCTTCTTTTTACTGACTCACAGAAGTTGTCCTCTTGGCTCAGCCTCCTCCGAAACTGAATGTATACCTTCCACAATCATTACTGGCACTTGTGATGTGTGGGGTACAAAGGGTGCATCACTGAGCAAGAAAAACTAAGGCCTGTCCTCATGGAACTTTCATGAGAAAATGGAGGTAGACACATTGGGAAAGAATAAAATATTGTGCTGAGAAGGACAGCAGTGTATGCTACAGAGTGGGGAAAAACAGAGGTGGTGAGTACAGGGTGGGCTCAGGAGAGCTTTTCTGTGAAGTCAGTGTTGGAGCTGAGTCCAGAGTGGGGAGCTGGTGCCTCTAGTGGGAAGAGCATTGCAGGTAGTGGCTCGGCTTCATGAATTAGAGGGGCAGAGGCGGTGGGACGGGTGCACGTTGGGTGCCGAGGAAGGACCTGGACAGGAGCAGGGGCATGGAGAGGCAGACCCTGGACTTGCAGGGCCTTTTGGAGATGCTGAGGATTGAATTTTTTGGGTTTTGTTTGACCTGCAGTAGGAAGCCATCTGAGGCTTCAGTGCAGAGAAGTGATCTGGTTTGGTTTACATTTAAACCCTGTCACATGGGTAAGGGTTGGAGTGTTAGTGGTGAACAGTGAGTGCAGGGAGAATGGTCAGGAGGCTGCAGGTGCACCTAAGGTAGAGGTGACAGCAGTTTGGACAAGATTGGTGGTAATAAGGAAGGTTGGCAGCAGTTGGATTGCAGAAGTCCCACTGAGGAAGAGCCTGTATGTATTAGTCCGTTTTCACGCTGCTGATAAAGACATACCTGAGACTGGGCAATTTACAATGGACAGAGGTTTATTGGACTTACAGTTCCACATGGCTGGGGAGGCCTCACAATCATGATGAATGGCAAGGAGGAGCAAGTCGCAGCTTACGTGGATGGCAGCAGGCAAAAAAAAAAAAAAAAAAGAGCTTGTGCAGAGAAACTCCTGTTTTTTAAAACCATTGGATCTCTTGAGACCCACTCACTATCATGAGAACAGCACAGAAAAGATCCGCCTCCATGATTCAGTCATCTCCCCCTGGGCCCCTCCCACTACAGGTGGGAATTATGGGAGCTACAAGTTGAGATTTGGGTGGGGACACAGAGCCAAACCTTATCACCATATGACTTGCTGATGGCTGGGACCTAGTGGGTTCAGGAAGGCACAGAGTCAAAATGACTCCCAGATGTTTGGCCTGAACAAATGAATAGATGGTGCCATTTTTAGAGGGAGAGGACTGAGGGAAGAATGGATATCGAGAGGATGAGAACAAAAGCAAGAGTGATCAGACAGGAAACCAACAGCTCCGCAGCAGACAAGTTAAGGTGCCACGTGACATTCAGGAGGCAATGTCTAGGGCTCAGGGAGGGGTCGGACTGAGATCTCAGTGCAGGCAGTGTCATTTTTAGAGGACATTTAAGCTGTGTGCTGGTTGAGACCCACCTTCGTGAGGCTCAGGCTCAGCTGCGCTTCCCCAACGTTCTTCAGGCCCCTTTCCCACTGGTCGGAGGTTTGTAGTGGGGTTTCTGGAGGTCTTGAGTTGGTACCTATGGCCAGGCTGGGGATGAGGTGGAGAGACTAAAAGCTGTTTTCCCTGGGAATGCCAGGCCTATTCAGAATCTGGCTCAGGAGCATTTGAGAGAAGCTGTGATCTAACCTTGAAACTGTCATGAAATTTCTACAAATGACACGGCCATGCTGTGCAGAACAGCACCTGGGAATAGGTATAGTCCAGAGTGATTTAAAGCATTCTTTTTTTCTCTCTCTCTCTGTCTGGAAGCAGAGTTGAGCTGGCTGCCTCATCTCGGCCATCTTAAAGCTGAGCTTTGAATTTCTTTTCCAACAACTTACTGGAAGCATTATGGTTGAAAGAGCCCTCGGCTGGGAGCCCAGATGACTGGCTTTGTGATCTTGGGCAAGCCACTTAACCTCCAGGAGCCACGGTGCCTTCATCTGCAAAACGAGGAGGTCAGGTGGGGTGTTGGTTCCACTCTCTTTCAGCACTAATGATCTAGCTTCTTAAAGTCAATCCCTTCCCCTGCTCCTATCAAAGAAGTGAGGCAGAGAGAGGTAGGGAGGGTTGCCTGATTGGATCAAAGTGTTGCCTCCCAGAGTCCCTGCCTTCAGCCTGTGGGACTTTCTCATCTTGCCTCTTAAAAACTAAAAGGAAGAGGAATGTGATCATTGAAGACCTTTGTGGATGCTGGGGTGGGACTCGGTCAATACTTGCTCACCTACTCAGGGCCTAAGCGTAAGCTTGTCTTTGGGGAACGAGAGAGAATTAGTCAAAAGAAAGAAGAAAGTAATAACAATAATAATAAAGAGATGATTCATTTCCTGCTCTTAAGAAACTCATATTCGAATTGCTCAATAAAGCATAACATTATCGGACCCTTACTATGCACTAAGAAATGAGTGCAAGATAAATGTGGTATATCATTTAATTCTCTTTTAAAATGCTAGATACTTCCCTTTTTATCAATTTTCAGAATAACTTGTGCTCAAGCAACTTCTAAGATAAACAATAACATTTAAAAATTTATTATGAACTCAAAGATTTTTATATATTTCACTTTTTTTTTTTTTTTTTTTTTTTTTTTTTTTTTTTTNAGATAAAGTCTTGCTCTGTTTCCCAGGCTGGAGTGCAGTAGAGGGATCGGCTCACTGTAACCTTCATCTCCTGGGTTCAAGCAATTCTCCTGCCTCAGCCTCCTGAGTAGCTGAGACTACAGGTGCCCGCCACCATGCCGAGCTACTTTTTGTATGTTTAGTAAAGACAGGGTTTCACCATGTTGGCCAGGCTGTTCTTGAACTCCTGACCTCAGGTGATCTGTTCCTCTCCCCAAGTGCTGGGGTTACAGGCGTGAGAC
The DNA here is from genome assembly GCF_001604975.1 of Cebus imitator. Lineage (NCBI taxonomy): Eukaryota > Metazoa > Chordata > Mammalia > Primates > Cebidae > Cebus > Cebus imitator. Next base: position 7,718,447 of record NW_016107316.1, read on the forward strand.
CCTAAGCCCAGCTTATATTTCACATTTTAATCCTTTGGTTTCTTTTTCTTTTTTATGTTCAAATTGTGGTAACTTTGGTCAGGGGCAATCCTTCAAATTGGCTCCTATGTCCTTTTGACACAGTTTCCTTGTTTTCTGGTACAGCATTTTATTCTTATAACAATCCCAAAGAGATAGATACCATTATTATTTGCATTTTACAGATGACGAAGTGGAGTACTGCCCAAGGCCACAAGGCCATTAATGGTGGCGTTGGGATCTGATCTTCACTACCACATCTCATAATGGACTTGAAGAGATAGGTAGATTCTCACACACACACACACACACACACGCACACACACACACACACACACACACGGCTTTGGTAAGTAGCATGGAGTGGTGTATGCCTTTTGATTGATTCATTGGCTATTGGTTGGCTTCCAATCATATGCCAAGTTCTAGGTCCCTATGGAGCTCATGTTTCAGCAACCGTGGACATTGGTGCTCAGGATATTGAGTGGCAAAGGGATTCACTGTGGGCTGGGAAAGCCTGGGGAGACCTCTGGGATGAGATTGAAGTGGCCTTTTATGCCTGATGAAGAGCTTACCAGGGAAGAGGCATTTTAGGCAAAGGATGGCATGAACAAAGCCTCAGAGGCAGGCACCAGGCTGGCAGAGGAGGTGGCAGAAACCCACCTTGCCTCAGCCCCCTCCTCTTCTATAAGTTTGACCCCAACAAGGGCGAGGGTCCCAGATCAAGTGTGCTGTCGATGATGCTTAAATGTCAGAAGAACGCTCAAACTCTGCATTGTGGGGAAAGGCAGGGGTTATGGGAAGTTTGGCCCCGAATGGTCTGCAACAGTTTTTATTGAACTGTTCACATACAGAATGATAAGGATAGTCCATTTTGCATGGGATTTAGCGTGGTGTGTGTGTATGTTATGGGATCTCCCCGAGGTAGATGCCATATCTATTGGTCTGTGTCCTCAATAATCACTGTACAGGTTGGTTCTTAATAATTTTTAAAAATAGAAATAAAAATTCCCTTAAACCATCATAATTGGCAATCCCCTTATATGTTCCAGAGAATCTATTGCAAAGAAATAATCAGGAGCCAGACAAATGTTTATCCCCAAAATGTTCATTACGTAAGTATTTGCATTAAAAAAAAAAACAAAAAAACTAAAGGTGAATGCTTAATTGCACTATGGTCCATGCCATGTTATTCTAGGTATGATTGCAGTGGAAACTGAGCCTGATACAGATATTAAATAGCATGTTTACGCAGAGGACTTTTTTTTGCTGTTTTTTTCTCCCTCTGTCATCTAGGCTGGAGTGCAGTGGCACAATCTCAGCTCACTTTAACTTCTGTTTTCCAGGCTCAAACGATCCTCTCACCTTGGCCTCCCAGGTAGCTGGGACCGCAGGAATGTACCATCATGGCCTGCTAATTTTTTTTTTTTTTGTATTTTTTTTTTTTTTTTGTAAAGGTGGGGTTTTGTCATGTTGCCCAGGCTGACCTCAAACTCCTGGGTTCAAGCAATCCTCCCACCTTGGATTTCCAAAGTGCTGGGATTATAGGCGTGGGCCACCGTGCCCAGCCCTTCAGAGAGTTTTTAACCATTTGAGATATTCTTAGGACATACAGTCAACTCAAAACATTCAGGGTGTGAAATGATAAACACAAAATGACCCCAACTTTGTAAAAACAAATGCATATAAAAAAGCCTGGCAAGAAATGCACCACAAATGTCAGTAAGTGCTTGTCTGTCAGATGCTTATTTTCTTCCTTTGCTGTTCTCTGCTTTCTAAAATGGGTCTGCCTGACTTTTATAACAGGCAGAGCGAAAGCCATGGGAAGGGTGGCCATCACGCTTCTTTAGATCCTGACTCAATGTTTTCACGAGTTAAAAGTGGAATGTTATTTTTGCTACCTAAAACCCACCAGGAGAGCCACGAAGGGTGATGGGCACGCTGGGAAGGGTGGCTGGGTAAGGGTCCCAGCAGAGCAATCCAGGCAGAGGAATGAGGTCACAGAGTTGGCCTGACGAAGGGCTGGGGGGTCCCCACCTTGGTGGGTCCGACCCCTGCTCCAGGGCTACCTGAAAAGGTAGCTGGGCAAATGCTGGGGGAAACTTCAATTTTACGGCAATTAGGGGCACCCGTGGGCTGGGCAATCAGCCGAGGCTTTGATCTGGTTAACCTCGCTGGGGGTCAGGCCGCGCTGACCTCTCAGTGTTCTCACTCCGAAGCCGCAGCTGGGTCAGCGCTCCCATTGTGTGACCGGTCGACATTAACTCCCAGGCCAAAGAACAGGGCCTGCTCCCCACAGCCCTGCCTCCCTCCCAAGTGGGCCAGCTTTGTCCCCTCCCCATTGGCCCCCATTGTGCCTACTCAGGGGGAAAAAGCCTGCGTTCATTTCCTTACTCTAATGGCTCCATCCTCTTCCAGCCCATAAGCATTTTGTCACTGTGACCCCAGAGGTTATTCAGGCCTTTTGATCTTGCCTACTTCTAGCCCAGCTTCCCAGCTGTCCTGCGGACCTGCCACCCAGAGGGTGAGCCTATGGGCAGGATTGGGCCCCGGGCATGGGGAGGGGTTACCTAAGCGGGGTCGGGGTAGGGGGGATTGGACCAGGGTGGGGTGGGCTCCAGTGGGAGGCACTTCAGTCTTTCTCTCCATCAGAAACCTCCTCCTCCTGGAAATCAGAGGCCCAGGGCCTGGGGCCTTCTTCCCTCAGGGAAGGGCCAGGAGGACCTCTCTCTAAGGCCTCCAGAGAGCTGGGCCTGTCTGTCTCCCACTCTTGGCCTCAGTGCTTTTCCTGGGACTTTCTGTTTGCTTGCAGGACAGTCTTCCTGTCCCTGGGATGTTCAGCCCTGCCCCCCTTACTCCGTCCTCCACAAGCTCTCCCCAGACTCCACGTTAATATAACTTCCTTATCCTGGCAGCACGGGACTTACAGGTCTATGACAATACTTCCGTGGCCAGCTGCCGACTTACTTGACTTACCTTGGGGTCCACTGTGACCGCCAGTTCCTGGGGACAGGCGCCTTGCTTTCTGCATTGCTGAAGCCTCCCTCCCCTGCCCCCCACCCCCGCCCCCGACAGCCTGGAACAATGAAGGGCAGTGTTCAGTCACTTCGAGCCGGGAATAGGTGACTTCGGATGTTTTTAGAAGGAGCTTTATAGACTAGACAGGAATGAATAAGGTTTATGAACCAAATTCTTCTAATCGGCGTCTAAGGTATTGAGAGGTGGTAGAGGCACTGGAAAGGGCTTGGCAAGTTTTAAAAACATCAAAAGGATCGATTTAGTCGCTCACTTATTTGTACAAACAGGAATGGAGCACCTTTTCTGGATGGCTGTTAAATTGCTCTTAGCACTGGGAATGCAGACAGTAAAAGACCCTTGTCTTTTGCCTGTGCTGGATTTGTTGTCTGGTAGTGGTGACAGGTACACAGGGAGGAACTCACGACCCACCAGGAGGTGTCCTGACAGGTTACCCTTATGCATGTTTAATTCTACACAGAGGGAGAAGGAGCTGGACCTTAAAGAAAAGGCTAAACTTACTGAGACAGATGTAAAATGTCCACCACACCAAATTTATTAGGCAATATTGTATAGCCTGGAAGGAGTGATCTGTTTCCTCCAAAGCGAATAATTTCAATTCAAATTCCAATGAATGGCTTTGAGGAAACTACGCTGAAGCATCAAACAGCAAATTAAATACAGCCTTTTCTGTCTGCCTCTCGACAGCCGGATGCACTTTATTGACATTTGTCTCTAGGCCTCTTCAGGAAATTTGGGCTCGCCCATCGGCAGCCAGCCAGCACTGCCTGTGCTCTGTGCCAGCCCTTCAGGAATCTACCTAGAGTCCCCTCTCCAGCAGGGTGGAGTCTGTTAGGGGTCGATCAGCTGCTCCTTTTCAGCACAGATTTAACACTGTCCAAAAGGCTAACTTATGTTTTCTCATTAGTTAGTACCTTCTCCTTCATTCATTCATTTCCAATCTATAATCAATTGTCAGTTAATGAGTTATTTTCATTTCTTCATTCCTCAAATGCTTTGCTAAGTGCTTGGCACCATGCTAGGTTTAGGAGTTATAAAAATGAATACAGGGTGGTCTCTGCTCTGAAAAAAATTATCTTAGTGAGGGGCTCTGATGAGGCCACCTGGGAAGTGCTGTGATGATGGAGAAAAAACATATTAGGGGAAACTTTGGGAAGAGTCTTAACCCTATTTGGGGGTAGTCAAGAAGGCAAAACCTTTGCTGGTGAAGACTACGCTTGAAAGTTTTTCTTTGTATTTTTTGAAAAATGTTTTAAGAAATGGGCTTTTGCTATGTTGCCCAGGCTGGTCTTGAACTCCTGAGCTCCAGTGATCCCCCCAGCCTTGCCCTCCCAAAGTGCTGGGATTACAGGTGCACACCACCATGTTTGGCTCCTTGAATGTGTCTTAAAAGTTAAAGAACTACCAGATGAGGAAAAGAGGAGGGGTGGAGGGTTGTGTTAGAGGTCAGAAGGCAGGTGGATGAATTGGGCAGACCTTGGAAACAGGGAGGAATAGGAATCCAGGCTGGACCCCGAGTAGGCCCTGGCCCTCATTTCTGCAGCGCTCCTTCGGGTGGGGATTGTGCCTCCCATCAGTGTGGGTTCTCTCTCTTTTTTTTTTTTTTTTTTGGAGATGAAGTCTTGCTCTGTCACCCAGGCTGGAGTGCAATGGCCAGATCTTGGCTCACTGCAACCTCCGCCTCCTGGGTTCTAGTGATCCTTCTGTTTCAGCCTCCGGAGTAGCTGGGACTATAGGTGCATACCATCATGCTGGGTAATTTTTTTGCATTTTTAATAGAGACTGGGTTTCGCCACATTGGCTATGCTAGTCTCAAACTTCTGACTTCAGAGGGTCTACCCACGTCAGTCTCCCAAAGTGCTGGGGTTGTAGGCACGAGTCTCCGCACCCAGCCCCATCAGTGGTGGCTTCCGCTGGAACATCCCACCGTGTCCCGGGCATGGGCCCCGGTCTGACCATGACCTCCTGACAGACTGCAGCTCTTTGCTTTGTACATGCCACTCTCCAGCAGGACCTACCTTTGTCCCTCGTAAACTCCCTAGCAGCACGGAGAAGCCCCACCATCCTCCAGAATAGTTTGCCTGGTCTGTGCAAGTAGCTTTCTTTTTCTTTTTTTTCTTTTTTTGAGACGGAGTCTCACTCTGTCATCCAGGCTGGAGTGCAATGGTGCAATCTTGGCTCACTGCAACCTTCGCCTCCTGGGTTCAAGTGATTCTCCTGCCTCAGCTTCCCAAGTAGCTGAGATTACAGAAGTGTGCCACCGCACCCAGCTAATTTTTATCTTTTTAGTAGAGACAGAGTTACACCATGTGGGCCAGGCTGGTCTCAAACGCCTGACCTCAGGTGATCCACCTGCCTTGGCCTCCCAAAGTGCAGGGATTACAGGCCAGAGCCCCCGTGCCCGGCCGCAGTAGCTTTCTAAAACACTCACTGCCTTCAAATAGTCCTACATTCAGTTAGGCGGCGTCTTCTCCCCCCACCCCGCTCCCCAGACATGTGGATGGATGCCGCCGAATGCGCTGTCTGGATCTGAGGCAGAAAGATAATTATTTTCCTTTCTCATAAGGAAAAGCTAATTACTAGAAGGAATCCCAGTGTAATTACACAGTTAGGCTTAGCGTCTTGGTACACACTGCTTCCTGGCAAAGATGTCCAGTTACCCTGCAGTCATTTGTTGGAGGTGGGGGCGGCCATTCCTGATGCTCTCCTGCTCCCCACCCATTGCCTGCCCCTCACTGACAACCCCCTGGGGTGGGTCAACTGAGTCAGGTGTCCAGGTAACAGACCAGGGAATGGTGCCTATAGCCATCGGCTCCTCACAGTTCCTTGTAGGGGAGTTCCCGGGGCGCTCACAACACAGGGGAGAGCTGGTGCTCAGCGAGGCCGTGCTGCTGGCTCGCGGTCTCTCCTCTCCCTGTAAGAGTTGAAGCTGGGATTGGAACCTGGGTCTTTCTGGCTGGAAAGCTTCTCCTTTTTTTATGACAGCCTCATCATGGATGTTTGTTGGCTGTCACAGTGCCCCATGTGGACGGCTGGGGAAGGAATGAGGAACGTGCCTCAGTGGGCCGGGGCCAGGTAAGAGAAACATTTGCAGTGTGGTTGAGCTCCTCCCGTGAGCCTCGGGTAGGGGCAGGCATGTCCTGGCAGGGAGGGCGGCAGGGAGGATGTGGTCCTGGGGGGTGGGGGGGCAGCAGTGCCCAGCCCAGAGGGGATGGGTGTGTCTCACCAGGGGGGCTTCCATCCCTGGGGGCCCACCCCTGTCCCAACACAGACAGGCAGGCAGTGCTCTACAGAGGAAGACCAGCTGGCTTTGAAGTCTGTGGTTTTCTCCACAAGGAAGGATGGGCCAGGAGACACCATGAGGATGGCCCAGGCAGAGGAAAGACAAGAGCAAAGAACTGAGCAAAGGCCAAATGCTGGAACTGAGTCAAGCTGGTGGGGGTGGAGGGGTTTCGGGGGAGTGGGGGGTAGGAGAGCATTTGAGAGTGGTCACTACAGACCAGATCACGTGACACCACTGTGAGTCCTCATCTGGGAGGGGTGAAGCTGACTGCAAAAGTTCCTTCCTATTTGACACTCTGTAAGTCAGTATCTGAAATATACCTAAATATTTAGGATGCTGTTTGCACACATTGATCAAGGATGTTAACCTATTCATGCCCTCTGACTCAGTAGTAGTTCAACTCCAGGAAATCTTCCTGAAGAAAATAGAGATATAAACAAGGATGTTTGTGACAGCGTTGTGTATAGCAGGGGAAAACTGGGAATAACCTAAAGATCCAGCACTGGGGGATTTGCTGCGTAAACTGCATTACATCCTGACACTGGGTTTCCAGACGGTAACTGAAAGGATGCTTGTGAAGATTTTATCAAAACAAATGGAAATGGTTATGTCATAATATTATGGGTAAGAGACACCAGGTCAAATGATGCATCTAGTCACAGTGATGAATACACACAGTCTCATAGAGCAGCAGACATGCGACTGTGCGCAGGAAAAAGCTAGAAGTATAAATGGTGGTGTCTTCGACTGATGAAACTACAGGGAATTTAAAAATAATTTTACTTTGCTAATAAAAAACTTGGCTGACTGAGGTGACTAACACCCATAATCTCAAGACTTTGAGAGGCCAAGGGGAGCGAATTGAAGAGTTCGAGCCCAGCGTGGGCAACATGATGAAACGCTGTCTCTACAAAAAATACAAAATTAGCCAGGTGGGGGCTGGGCGTGGTGGCTCATGCCTGTAATCCCAGCACTTTGGGAGGCTGAGGTTGGTGGATCACCTGAGGCCGGGAGTTCGAGACTAGCCTGACCAGAATGGCAAAACCCCATCTCTACTAAAAATACAAAAATTAGCCAGACGTGGTGGCACATGCCTGTAATCCCAGCTACTCGGGAGGCTGAGGCAGGTGAATCGCTTGAACCCAGGAGTCAGAGGTTGCAGTGAGCTGAGATCGTACCATTGCACCCCAGCCTGGGCAACAAGAGCAAAGCTCCGTCTCAAAATAAATAAATAAATAAATAAATAAATTAGCCAGGTGTGGTGATGTGCCTTTGTAGTTCCAGCTACTTGAGAGGCTGAGGTGTGAGGATCTCTTGAACCCAGGAGGCGGAGGTTGCAGTGAACCAGGATTGGGCTTCTGCACTCCAGCCTGGGTGATGGAGTGAGACCCTGTTTCAAAAGGAGAAAAGAAAAGATAAACTTTCTTAATATATGACAAAAACTCTACGTCAAGGACTGGACAATTCTCACTCCTCTCTGGCGGTCTCGGGCTATGGCAGGTTCATGCCTTGGCAGGAGACAGCTTCAGGCCGTAAGAGCTTAGAAACAGACAACGTAAGGAAGCTTTGGAGGTGGGGGTGATGGTGGACCCCAACTGAAGGGCAGGCTTAGTGAGTTCAACTCCCCTGAGGCTCTGACTGAGCCATCGGCTCGCCCTGAATCCCAGGGGTCTGTCAGCACCTGCAGCGGCCGAGCTGACATGGAGAAAGTCATGAGTCTGCCTATCCAGGGTTTTGCAAAATGTTAAAATGGCCTAATTTCTATCTTTAGACTTCTTAGGACACAGTGGGAGGCCAGCTGGTTTCACGGTCGAGTTTAGACTGCCTGGTCAGAGAATCAGGCCCAAATCCTGCTTCTACTTCTTATTCCTTCTAAGTTCTTGCGTTTCATCTGTCAAAGAGGGAATTATAACCCAGACTCCAAAGAGGTAGGCGCAGGAATTTAAAGGAGGTCTTGTCTGCAAACTGCCTAAAACAGAGGAGGGCTCAGTCCGGTAGCTCACGTTTGCAGGACCTTCTGAGCTCACTGGTACCTGACTTTGCTGCTTCTTTCTTTGTTGGTAAGAGATATTTTCCTGGTTGTGAGCAGTAGCTATGACCATCCAGTTTGAAATTGGCCAGTTCGGTTAATGACATGGCCTAGCAGGCAGTCCTCATTGTGCGAGTGAGCACTAAATTAGCCCCACAAAGGAAATGGCTTCACTGAGGTCCTGTACTGGTCCCAATGAGAATGTTCTCTCCCCAGGATAAAGCAGGTGGCCAGTCGCTGCACGCTGCACCAGGTCTGAGACCTGGAGGTGAAGCTGGCTTTGACAGGGGCTGGCTTGGCTCCTGGGGAGGTGAGCCTGTGTGCCTTTCTGCTGTGTCTTTCACCTGCTCAGCACCAGTTTAGTGAACACTTTTAGGTTCCATGGTTATGAGCAAAATCTTCCCATTGTTGCTTAATGGAGATTTCACAAAGGTTGATGATACATATTTTCTGACCAGATGGTTCAGGGAAACCCTGAGAACACCAGGATGACCGAATATGCTAGGAGCTTAGATGGCCAGGGTTTCTGGGATTGCAGGAGAGACTGCCTTGTCTAGAAAGGCCTGCTGATTAATGCCTGCGATTCTACCGGGCCAGCCTCGACTCTGCACAGCCTTGAAGGCACTTAGGTCTCAGATCTCTTTTCAAAGGTAGATCATCTTGGGAAGGTCACATCCTATACCATGACTGGTAGCTGTCATTAGGTCAAGTTAATAGGAATTAGTTAGGATAGAGGGCTGGCTAGCTTCTGAGAAGCAGGGCCAGGCAAAGTTAAAACCAGACAGGAGAATAGCTGTGGAGACAACACAGACCAGCCCTCTCTGATCCCCTGGGATTTAGATTCCATCTGTTTTTAAGTGTAGTTTGAAGTTAAGCCTAAAGCATGATAATGATTAAGGTAGGAGAGAATCTAGGGAACTATCTTGAAAGGGGGGTGGGGTGGCTATGGGATGGTGTCAGGGAGATGGTAAGCGACATCGGTGCATGGCGTGGCGGGGGACATCGAGGGCTTGGTTGTTCATCTAGGACCTGAGGGGTGGCTGACCCTCCAGAGTCACTTTCAAGCCCAAATATTTGCCTTCCATTGGTTTTTTCTTTTTTTTTAGACAGAGTCTCACTCTGTCACACCAGCTGGAGTGCAATGGCACGATCTCAGATCACTACAACCTCTGCCCCCTGGGTTCAAGCGATTCTCCTGCCTCAGCCTCCTGAGTAGCTGAGATTACAGGTGCNGCCTCAGCTCCCGAGTAGCTGGGACTACAGGCGTGTGCCACCACGCCCAGCTTTTTTTTAGTAGAGACGGGGTTTTACCATGTTGGTGAGGCTGGTCTCGAGCTCCTGACCTCGTCATCTGCCCACCTCAGCCTCCTGAAGTGCTGGGATGATAGGCGTGAGCCACCGCGCCCAGCCTGCCTTCCAGTCTTAATGTAGCAGAGAAGCTCCGTCTGATTTGTTGATCTCTGGTTGATATCCAAGCATTGGGGTTGTCATGGAGTCAGGATTGATGGAGGAAAGTGAATTGGGAGCTGCCACAAAATCGAATTCTTGCCCAGGTGACTATTCATACATTCACATTCAATGCTGTTATGTGAAGACTCCTAGCCTCCCTGTCCCACCCAGGCACTGTAACTAGAAAAAGGACCATAGCATACATTTTAGATGGGGAAAGTGAGGTCCAGAGGGGGAGGTGACTTTCCCACTGCGAGCCACAAATGCATTCACCCCAGTCACCAGGCCCCTGTTTTCTTGGCTTCCAGACCCTCCATCACTTCTCTGTGCCCTGCGTCTTGGCTCACTTCCCCCAGGGAGGGCTCTTAGGCGTTTCCTGCCTCATGTGTACAATTGCGAGGATTTATTGTGGCTGGGATTTTGTTTCAAGCCTTTAATATGATTAGCAAACATCAAATATCAAAAGCTTATCTAGTAAACACCTCCCGTCCATGCCATGGATGTTATGGTCAGCTCTGGATTGAAGTCGAGTCACATTTCAAAACAGATGCAATTTCAAGAGGCCAGAGCAAGGCCGTCGCATCTGCTGGCTGTGATCTTTCGTGTGCAGTAAATGGCATTGTTGGAGAGCTCGGCTGTAAAACTCAGCCTGGTCAGCAGGACCTGCTCACAATGTAGGGAGCTTTCCGGGGGATTTTAAAAATGCAGTTGAGCACTCCGAGGCTGGTGGGGAGGCTGCCGGGGCAAGAACAAGCCGTCTGTTCAAGACTGGGATGTTAAAATCAAATATTTATAATCTTTGACCAAAATTGAAGTGATATTCTTAGGAGCTGTGGAGTTTCCAGGAATGACTCTGGCAGGGGAGGAGGGAGATGGTAAGCCTTTGTAAAAGAAGACTGTGGTGCTCCCAAATCTCACTGTTTAAGCCAAAAGCAGCACACACTTTGTCCTTTCCCTAGACATGAGACTTTAAAAAATTCTTTGTTTCATTTGCAAGTAAAAGTGCCGGAGGAATCTAAGGTCTTTTCAGCGGTGTTTCCCTCAGGTCCGTGGGTATTGTGGCCAAGTGCAGTGCGTCTTGTTGGGCATATCAAGAGCAGAGGCTGGGCTCTGTCCCAGGGCCACTGAGCCCTCCAGCTCTTCTTCACAGATGCTGGGCATGAATATTTGTGTGGGCAAGCATTTGTGAGAAAGCAGGAGAGTGGGGGGGTACAGGGACTTCTGAAGGATTGGGGTCGGTGCAGCCCAGCCCCCGCCATGCCCAGGCTGCTTTGCTCTTCCTGCGATTCCCATGGGAGGCAGGAGACACTCTATCTGGGGGACTAATGTTTCTCTGAGTGCCACAGCCCATGGATTTGAGTGACCCGTTCCAGCTGTTTCTGGTGGCAGCTCCGAAGCTGTCGACAGCCTGGCGGGTGGCCGGGTGGGTTATACCGTGGAAAATGCCTTCCTAATGGGGCAACAGCTGCCACCGGCAAGAGCTTCAGGAATTGGTGTAAGGAAAGACATTGTTCTCTGCCACTGGGTATGGCTGATTTCACCCATGAAAGAAGTTGTGCTGCTTCCAACAGGGGAGGACTCTCTTGTTTAGGTTCCTAAAAGCTGATGAGGAGTGGGCTGCACCCATGAGGATATCACCAAGAACTCCTGCAAGCACATGGGTCTCCGCTCTGTATTCTAGCGGGGGCTGAACTGGCCCAAGCCTAATACCATCTGCAGTGTACAGTGTTCCTGAAGTTCAAGGTCACCTGGCTTTCTCAAGGTGAATCCCAGTCTAGCTGCTGCATCTGGGAGGGGGCTGGAGCGGAGTGAGAGGGCGGGGATCATTCTAACAGGACTGGAGGGCGGGACTGGAAGGGATTTCCTCCAGGTGCTGCCACGGCCAGTGGCTCAGGGTGTTGACATTGCCACACTGACCATTGCTCAAGCCTGGTGAGCGAACCTCATTCCTTTCCTTCCTTCCGTTTTTAACTTTTATTAAAGTCATACCTGCATACTGTTTAAAACTTCCCCAAGGCTTCCTTTGAAAAGCAGTAATTTCCCCCTCTCCTTCTCCGTTTCCTTTTCCCCAGAGCCAGTGACTTTTTTTTTTATTGCATTTTAGGTTTTGGGGTACATGTGAAGAGCATGCAGGATTGTTGCATAGGTACACATATGGCAGTGTGATTTGCTGCCTTCCTCCCCTTCACCTATATCTGGCATTTCTCCCCATGCTATCTCTCCCCAACTCCCCACCCCCCACTGTCCCTCCCTTATTTCCCCCCCACAGACCCCAGTGTGTAGTGCTCCCCTCCCTGTGTCCATGTGTTCTCATTGTTCAACACCCGCCTATGAGTGAGAACATGCGGTGTTTGATTTTCTGCTCTTGTGTCAGTTTGCTGAGAATGATGGTTTCCAGGTTCATCCATGTCTCTACAAAGGACATGAACTCATCATTTTTGATGGCTGCATAATACTCCATGGTGTATATGTGCCACATTTTCCCTGTCCAGTCTATCATCGATGAGCATTTGGGTTGGTTCCAGGTCTTTGCTATTGTAAACAGTGCTGCAATGAACATTCGTGTGCATGTGGCCAGCGACTTTTAACTCTTCTGGTTGAGTCTTGTTATTTTCCGCCTCCCCTTTCAGCAACATATTGCTTCTTGATGTGACAGCTTTAGGAACAGTCGGTAGACTTTGAACCATGGAAGATGAACGTTTAGCTTCTTTTAGGTGGGACCCCTTCTCAATAGCACTGGCACCAATGCCTGACGCTGAACTAGTTTTGCTACTCCTCAGAGCCGGCTTCCTCATAAAGGTCAGTGTTGGGGTTACCGAGAATCTCCTTCTCTGCCCAGGTCTGTTTAACTGGTGGACACCAATCACCTCTCTGTGGCCTGTGGCGCCTTCCCGCTGATAGAATTCCCACTTCACATACTACGACTAAATGACTCAGAAAAGTGTCCAGAGAGCAGGAGAAGAAAGTGGGAGGAGGGGCCCCCAGTCATGCTCAAATCACCTGCTTTCCTTACTAACTCTAGAGCAAGGAAAGCAAGGGCTTTCGCTCTGTTCAACTCTGAACTCTGGGTTTGGGAGCATGATTTTTCTTTAAATTAAAAAAAATATGAGAACACGTGGACACAGGGAGGGGAGCACTACACACTGGGGTCAGTTGGGGGGAAATAGGGGAGGGATGGTGGGGGGTGGGGAGCTGAGGAGAGATAGTAAGGGGAGAGATGCCAGATGTAGGTGATGGGGAGGAAGGCATCACACTGCCACGTGTGTACCTATGCAACAATCTTGCATGTTCTTCACATGTACCCCAAAACCTAAAATGCAATAAAATAAATAAATGGGAAAAAAAATAAAAGCCACTTTCTCAGATAAAAAATATATATATATATATGCTCATTACAGTAAATTTCTATTGATGTAAACATCGCATTCCTCCTGACAATGACCCTCACATCACAACTTTGGGCAGGGAAGAGGGAAGGGCTCAAGTGATAGAATGGAGCCCAGGCACTCACAGCCAAGTAAGGATAAAACTATTTCTCAGTGAATCTGGAAAAGGTGGAGTTGGGAGCTAAAATCACCCACGAAAAGGCCATGTGGGGCATGCAGACCCCAAAGCAATGCGATGTATTTCGTAAGGCAAGGAATCCCTGGAAAACCTGTGTGTTGGTGAAGTGTGTCTTTCTCCACCTTTCTACCCTGCAGTACTGTGTGATAGAGAAACCTAGTTGGGATGAGAAATGCACTTTTCTCAGAGCTCGGAAGACCCAGGAGAGGTGTGCAGGGGGCACATAAATAATAGAGGAGATATGGCAAATGCATTAGAAGGCAGCCATCTGTCCCTGCTGTAGAACTGAGCCATGAAAATGTGATTCTGACCACAAGCTCTCAGAACAGAGAAGGGCCAGTTTACATTTATGACAGGCCCTGGCTGGAGCACTGTGCTTGGCACAAAAGTAGGTGTGCAAAACATATTTGTCTTCGATAAATGAAACAGCTCATTTTGCAGATGAGTAAACTGAAACTCAAAGAATTAAACTGGCATGCCCCAGGTTGTGCAGCAGGTTCATGGTGGGGCTGGTAGAGCAGCCCAGATCCCCTGACTCCTCTGCTCTCTGCACCCCTTATATTGATGCATTCAGCATGATCTCATGCCAGCTACTGTGTCAGATGCTAAGGATTAAAAAGAGAGAAGAGGTCGGGTGCGGTGGCTCATACCTGCAATCCCAGCACTTTGGGAGGCCAAGGCAGGTGGATCATTTGAGGTTAGGAGTTCAAGATCAGCCTGGCCAACATGGTGAAACCTTGTCTCTTCTAAAAGTACAAAAATTAGCCGGGCATGGTGGCAGGCACCTGTAATCCCAGCTACTCAGGAGGCTGAGGCATGAGAATTGCTTGAACCTGGGAGGTGAAGATTGCAGTGAGCTGAGGTGGTGCCACTGCACTCCAGCCTGGGTGACAGAGCGAGACTCTGTCTCAAAAAAACAAAAGAGATTATCATATGGATGCATTATATAATAAACTATTGGAAGAATGGGCTATCTTTTATTCCCAGGTAAAATCTGTTCAAATGCCAGAGCATCCATGGAGACTATTGGGGATAAGTAACCCAGAAAAATGGTTCAGCTCTGAAGGCTGGGCTCTCCTTCCACTTGGTGATACTTGAGACAATGACCTGTAGCTTCCATTATTTTGATACTTTTGGCTAATGTCTCCCCACAGCTTTATTTCCACATCCACGGCTTGGCTTGCTGTCTGGGCTGGAAGCACTCAGCTCTTCCTCCGTCAGCTGAGGAGCAAGAGAAAAGTCACTGACTTATCCAGCATCAGTAGCAGAATCTCTGAAAGGATTGGGCGTTGACCAAAGAGGAAGTAGGTTTTTGGGGATTTGGAAGTGCTGACGGCCGGGTGCGGTGGCTCACGCCTGTAATCCCAGTACTTTGCGAGGCTGAAGTGTGTGGATCATGAGGTCAGGAGGTCGAGACCATCCTGGCCAGCATGGTGAAACCCCGTCTCTACTAAAACTACAAAAATTAGCCATGTCTGGGGGCGCGGGCCTGTAGTCCCAGCTACTCGGGAGGCTGAGGCAGGAGAATCGCTTGAACTC
>NW_016107316.1:7733590-7734782 GCF_001604975.1 Cebus imitator
AAAAAAAAAAAAAAAAAAAAAGTGCTAACATAAAATCAATTTCTACAGTACTAACAAATTGGGAAAGAATAAGGAATGGTGGTCAGAAAGACGACCTCGGTCACAGCCAGGACCTGAAAGCAACTGTGAATCATCAGAGAAAAACTGCATTGCCACCAGGGTGGTTATAATGTCAGGTTCTATTTATGATGTCTGGATGCCTTGAAAATTAATCATTTAAGAAAAAGTATTTTATTGCTTATTTATGATCCATCCTCTACTCCCCGTTCTATCCCTCCCCACCTCCATAAAGGCAACACATTTTGGCACTTCAAGTTGTTTTTTCCATTTTCTGCATGCTTATGTTGGTAATTTTAGGTTTGTTCATGCCAGGTGTTATGCATATAGACTGCACGTGCACCTCTGGTGGGTTAACACGTGTTACTCATTCTTTTGTTTTGTTTTTGAGACAGAGTCTCGCTCTGTGACCCAGGCTGGAGTGCAGTGGTACAATCACGGCTCACTGCAGCCTTGACCTCTTGGGTGCAAGTGATCCCCTTGCGTCAGCCCCCAGAATAGCTAGGACCACAGGCGCATGCCACCATGAATGGCTAATTTTTAAATTTTTAAAATTTTTTGAAGAGATGGGCTTTGCCATGTTTCCCAGGCTGGTGTCAAATTCCTACTCTCAAGCAATCTCCCCACCGTGGCCTCTAAAGTGTTGGAATTACAGGTGTGCGTCACTGTGCCCAGCTGTATTACAGATTCCTGATGGAGCACCCGAATACAGAGTGAGATATTACAGAACGAGAATCCGGGAAAGAATACTCAACCACCACATGACTTTAGTAGACTTGAGGAGTTCAATCTCTCATAACTATGCCCCTCACTTCCTCTCTTTCTATCCTCCCCACAATGCTTGCTTTACAGTTTGAAGTTAAATTGATAGTATTTAGATTTTTGCTATGAAAATATTGTTCACTGAAGAGCCAAATACCGTATAAGGACCTCCCTTTTTAAATAGAATGTTTTTGTTTATTTTGGAATGAATAATTTCTTCATTATTTTTCTCTTTTGACTCGAACAGTACTATGTACATACCTTATTTTTTTTTAAGTCTTATTAATCATTTTCTTTTTTTTTTTTTTTTGAGATGGAGTTTCGCTCTTGTTACCCAGGCTGGAGTGCAATGGCGCGATCTCGGCTCACCGCA
>NW_016107316.1:7734902-7743195 GCF_001604975.1 Cebus imitator
GGGTTTCACCATGTTGACCAGGATGGTCTCGATCTCTTGGCCTCGTGATCCACCCGCCTCGGCCTCCCACAGTGCTGGGATTACAGGCTTGAGCCACCGCACCCGGCCCTTATTAATCATTTTCTTTTGCCAGTGTTTATATAAAGCAGATAATCTGCCAGTTGCATTTTCCCACCTGTGGAAATCCCTCCCATAGCAGCCCATCTTCTGCTCCCGTTCTGAACGACTGCTTTTTGAGCCTCATTTGCAATTGTCATCCTGGGATGTGGTAGACTGCTTATGAAACATATTCACTGCATCTTGTTGCATGGGGGTTATATTTCTGTGTCCCATTGATATCTGGCTTTGTCACATAATTTGCTTTGGCCAATGAAATGTAAGTGGAAGCAGCATGAGTACGTATTGCTCTGGAGAAGAAACTTTAGAGCCAAAGAATGGTTCATCATGGGTTCTTTTGTTCTCTGCCATGACAGTCATCAATGTTTTCAATAGAGAATGGTACGTCAAGTCAGATCTGGGGTAGAGAGGACATGGAGCAGAGCTATAGCCAACCCGCAGTGAACATGTAACAAGAAAGGAGCTGTACTTGTATGCTACAGCATGACCTGGCCTGTCTTGTTTAGGCCACGCAACTGATGATTGTAGCCTTTCTGCACTGGTAGTTGCTATGTTCTGAATGTTTGAATTAGTTTTAGAATTGTGAAGGTGTGGCTTGTTTTCTAATATTCTGTGTTGCTGTTGAGAAGTCAGATGCCATTCTGATCCAATTCTTTGAAGAGAATTTTAATTTTTTTTTCCATAGAGGCTTTAAAATTTTTTCCTTATCCCGCTGTGTTTAAATTTCACTCTGATGTAACTTTCTATAGGTGTTTTCTTATCATTTTTTTTTCCTGTACATTTTCAATCCTGGAACTCATGTTCTTTCCTTCTAGGAAATATTTTCAAAAATAATTATGATATCTTTGATAATTATCCCCCTTCTGTTTTATCTTTCTCTAATTAGCATTAGTCAGACTTTAGATATTCTAGATTGATCCTGACATTTCATCTTTTCTTTCCCATTTTCCAACTCTTTGTTATTTTTAAAGAGTAAATTTGAAGATTCCTTAACTTTATTTTCTGGTCTTCCTGTTTTCTATTTTATCTGTGTTGTCTAATTCAAAGGAATTTACAAGAGAATATAGAGGAGATAACTTTGGGGATTTAATTTATGATGGTTAGCTTTAAAATTTGCATAAGCCTTGAAATTACTGACTTTAATGTCTTCCACTTCGAAATACCACCCCGGAGTTGACAGACAAGGATGATAGTTTCCAGAAAAGAAAATGACTTAAAGTAATAACACGTCCTCCTAATTCCAGGTCAGCTTCTTTCCATCCCAATGTTGTGCCTTTCATCTTATTGTAGCTGAAAATTTATTTCAATTATAATAAAGGACACTTTTTAAATTAGCTTCTAAATGGAAGGAGGCAACAAAGACTGGTTAGGGCATCATTGAAAAGCAGGCAGTTATGTGATGGTAAGCTAGCATCACTGAGGGCTGTGATGAAAATCCAGTGCCTCTCTGGCTCTGACTCACACGGAAGCTGTCGAGTTGTTTCATCTTTCTAGATGTTGGTTTCCTCATCTATAAACTGAGGAGTTGGGAGTAGCTCATTGCTCTTCAAACTCTCGAGGTTCCATGGGGTGCCTAGGGCCTCAAGGGCTTGGGGAGGCGGTGGAAGGAAGGAAAGGGAAGTAGGGCTCTGGGTCCTCGCTCGGCTCCACCTGAACACTTCCACTTGGTCCTTTCTTATTTATTTGTTTTTCATGTAGGCTTTTGTTGCTAAAATAAGGTTTTGTGACTAAATATTTAGGAACCACTTGACCAAACTTCTGTAGGTTTTCTTTCAGCATTGTGCTTTTCTGGTACTCTGATTAAAGATGTTCTTTTAGGCTCTCAACTTTGATCGACTTAAACTTATATGCCATCATTCTCTCTGGATTTCCTATAAATTAGGATGCATGTGGAGATAATTACCATTCTGGAATTCTAAGCACTTGAATACTGGTCAATTCTTTTTTTATTTTATTATTTTACTTTATTTTATTTATTTACTTTTTTGAGACAGGGTCTGGCTCTGTAACCAAGGATGGAGGGTAGGGGCATGATCTCTGCTCACTGCAACCTCTGCCTCCCAGGCTTCTGAGTAGCTGGGACTACAGGTGTGTGCCACCACACCCAGCTAATTTTTGTATTTTGTGTAGAGATGGGGTTTTTATCATGTTGCCTAGGCTGGTATTGAACTCCTGAGCTCAAGTGATCTGCCCAGCTCAGCCTCCCGAATTGCTGGGATTATGAATACTAGTCAATTCTTAAGCTGTCTTTCCAACCCATCATCTCACTGCAGACACGGTCACTTAATACATATTATCAATGCCAACACAATGGGAAAGTGGATCCTGCCAATTTCCCGATTAGATAGTATAGACAGGCTCAAGTAGAGTCTTAGCTGTCATTCTGCTGTCAAGGTCCTGCTTCCCTCCGCAGAGAGTCAAAGTCTGGATGTCAGGCCAGGCGTAGACATAGGCTCGATGCCTTTCGCTCCCTTGGCTCTGGAGAGCGACACAGCAGACCAGCTT
Source organism: Cebus imitator (assembly GCF_001604975.1). Classification (NCBI taxonomy): domain Eukaryota; kingdom Metazoa; phylum Chordata; class Mammalia; order Primates; family Cebidae; genus Cebus; species Cebus imitator. Next base: position 7,737,525 of record NW_016107316.1, read on the forward strand.
GCAGTCCCTCGCCCTTGGGAAGGAAACTGGTTTTCTGCTCTGTTCAACCATATTTACTAATCATTAAAGGAAACAATAGATGTAGGGCAAATGCTGGTATCAGATGAGGGGGTTGAGAGTGAGCAGATCGGTGTCGTGTCGCAGCCTGGGATTAGGGAAGTCAAGGTCAGCAGTGGATGCCTCAGAGGCCCAGAGAAATGGCTTGTGCAGCGTACATCTGCTCTGCAAAGAGCCTAGTTATCTGGGCTGGGGGAGGTAACGATTCGCTTCAAGATGCCTTAAAATTAGAATGCCCTTCCTAGAAAGCCCTTAGAGATTATGTGATTAAACCTCCTTATCTTACATGTGGAAAAACAAAAACCTGGAGAAGGGACACCTCTTGCCTGTAGTCACTCACAATTAATCTTTTATCCCTCCCAGTCTGCATGTGTGCAGTCCTCACATACCTCTCAACAGGGACTGGGTACTTAAATTAAGTAACTGGCAAGGAACGAGGTTTTCTTGAGGAGGGAAGGTGAGGGGATTTTTCAACCTTGGGCTATTGCTTGAGAGGCAGAAGCCAACATACCATTAGCCAAACCCAGATCAAATTCATCACATTGTGAGACTTGAGACCCCACACCTGTCTAGGGGCTGCAGGGAGCAGTCGGCGTATCTCGGAATTCCCTCCTGCCTCCCCCGATTCTCAGCCCTCACCAGCCTGTGCCCATTGGTAAGTTTATCTTGAGTTAAAAATACAACTGCCACCACCAGCACACTCCAAATACACAGTCCTTAAGACACCTATGCATTGGAGCACGTACGTGGTGTTTAGCAGCGATACAGTACCCTACCCTTGCTGAGCCTGATCGTCTGGCTGATAGGAGCAGGGAACCCACATATATCAACTACTTCCATAAAATTCGTTCAATTAATGAGCATCCGCTGAGAGGAGAAGGATCATTTTCAGCCTCCCTGGCCACAGGCTTTGGTTTCAGGACAATGCAGATTGGGGAGCAGATCAAATAAAGCCAGCACCAGCCCATAGGACAGTCTCAAGGGGGTTAACTGTCCCTGTCCTCTACAATAGTTGCTGGGGAGCAATTTGCCCTTGAATCCTCCATACTGTCCCTCAGTTGACAATTTCATTTCCTTCCAACCCCGCCCCCTGCCCTGAAGATCTGCTGAAGCTGCGAGTTCCATGTGAGAAGGCAGGAGGATAATAGGTGAGTTCCATCCATCCATCAGCCGTAATGGTCCAGGACACTGCTTGCCTTTTGTCTGCTGGTTTCCCCGAGGATGCAGGCTAGGGACCTGGGGTATTTACACTGCCTTTGTGTGTGTGGTTTTTAAATCAGTCCTCTTGTTTACTTCCCAGCCTTTACCCAGGCTGTTTACTATTTTTGGAGGGACCAGGCCACTAAGTCAACATGCATTAAGACCCAACATCAAAATGTCATAATGCGAATGAGCAGAATTCTGAAAGGCCAGGGACATTGGCTGCTCTGTTGGGTCCTGTTTAGTCTGAGGGTAATGAAGAGCTCACAGATGACCTGATTTCATTAAACTAGGTCAGACTCAGCTGAAAAGCGGCTATGACTCTCACCCAGTTCTACAGCCAGCTCTTCCTCCCTCCCTGCCTCCCTCCGCCCGCACCCCCACCCCCACCCCCACCTCCACCTCGGGGCTTGAATGCTTTCTGGGAATTAACGTGGAGTGTTGTCAATACAGTAGCTAAATCTCCATGGAATAATTGGACCTTTCCCTTCGGCTTCTGTTTGTGCAGTGGCGAGGCCAGGCATGGGAGAGAACGGGGTGGACTTTAATGCAGAACGCATGATTCAGTTGTAGCAGTTTGCTTTTGAGCCAGACATTCTGAGTTACAGCATCTTATCTGAGGGCTGTATTGACGGAAGCAGCTGAACTGACTCAAAGAGGAGTTACCATGCAAACAAGGCTTTCAATGTATCCGGGCTCACCGGCAACACACAGGCCCTCTGCATTTTCAGAAGGCTCCCGGTGCGGAGTAGGAAAGGGACTAGCAGAGGGTGGAGGGAGGAAAGAGTGGTGGTGTCTGAAGGCTGCGGAGGGAGGAGGAGTGGTCCACCTCCTGTTCCTCCTTGCCAGGGAATGACTGAGTCTGTGGTGGGCATTCCAGGCAGGCAGAATTCAGTTCATCCACACAGAAGAGAGCGTTTCTAACAATTAAATCTGTCTGAAGATTGGATGGGCTGTCAGATGAGCTCACTTATACTTTATTAAGCATCTACTGTGTCTCAGACCTTATGCTGGGGACGTTGTTCTGAGCTCTGCAACATCTCAGTTCCTAAGAGAGGAGGAGACCGAGGTTTAGAGGTAAGTGACTTATCTAAGGTACCAAAGCTGATATGAGGCAGATACAGGATTTAAACCCAGATCTTTCTATGTCCATGCTCCTTCCACTGTCCCCACTACCCCCACCTCTTGTTCAGGGCACACGGAGGATGACTTGTTTTTGAGGCCTTAGCTATGAAACTGAAAGGTTGGGGGCTGAGACCACTGAAGGCTTCCTCCATCACATGCCTGGTGGTGAATGCTGGCTGTTGACTGGGGGTCTCAGTTCCTCTCCAAATGGACTTCAACCTGTGGACTTTCCATGTGGGTTGCTTGGGCTTCCTCACAGTATGGTGGCTGGGTTCCCAGGGTGAGCATCCCAAGTGAGAAGATAAAGTTGGAGTACTTTTTAAATCTATTCTTGAAAGTCACACAGTGTCACTTCTGCACATTGTTATTAGGTGGCATTCATTAGAAGCAAGTCACTAAACCTGCCTCATGTTCCAAGGGGAGAAAAATTAAACTCAATCTTTTTTTTTTTTTTTTTAAGATAATACCATTTTAAAATTTTTTCTCTGATTATAAAAGTAATGCATAAGTAAGGCAAAAACTGCAAACATCATAATATAAAGTGTATGACACCCTTATGATAAATTCCCAAAGAATCATCAATATGTATTGTCTTCTTGGTGCTTTTTGAATATTACTATTTGTATGAGAGTTCTCTAGGGAGCAGAACTAATAGGGTAGATGCATATATGAAGGTGAGTTTATTAAAGAGTGTTGGCTCACACGATCACAAGGTGAAGTCCCACAATAGGCCGTCTGCAAGCTGAGGAGCAGGGAAGCCAGTCTGAGTCCCAAAACCTCAAAAGTAGGGAAGCTGAGAGTGCAGCCCAAGGCCCGAGAGCCCCTGGCAAACCACTGGTGTAAGTCCAAGAGTCTAAAAGCTGAAGAACTTGGAGTTTGATGTTCAAGGGCAGGAAGCATCCAGCACGGGAGAAAGATGAAGGCTGGAAGACTCAGCAGGTCTGCTATTCCATCTTCTCCTGCCTGCTTTATTCTAGCCGCACTGGCAGCTGATTAGATGGTGCCCACCCACATTGAGGGTGAGTCTGCCTTTCCCAGCCCACTGATTCAAATGTTAGCCTCCTTTGGCAACACTCTCACAGACACATCCAGGAGCAAGACTTTGCTTCCTTCAAGCCAATCAAGTTGACAATATTAACCATCACACCATTCTAAGCAGTCATGATATGATTAAAGTGGTGTTTCAGAAGGATCACTTTGGTGGCAGCAGTGATTAGAGGGAGAGAAACTGAAGTTCAGGAGATGACCAAGGGGTTAGCATTATTATTTAACATACATGAATGCCTTCAGTGTTGGCTCAAAATAGTCAGGTCTGAAGATAATAGGGGACTGCTTTAGGGGAACAGAGAAAAAGAGGAGTGGACGAATTCAAAAGACACTTTCAAGGAAGATTCACTAGGGTGAGTGATTGGATTGTGACGGGGCCAAGGACAAAGAGGAGTGAAAAGTGTCTGGGAATTTCAAGTGTAAGTCTTTGGGAGAATCACTCTATCAGCTCTGGGCAAGTCAGGGTTGGAAGCTCGGTTTTGGGGAGAGAGATGAGCAGGATGTATTTGGGCTGAGCTGTCAGAAATCACTATGTTTAGGAGCTAAGCAGAGAAGCCACTCAAAGCAATAGGCAAAGAAGGAGCAGCCAGGTTTAGGAAGACAGAAACAAGAGTGTGTAGGCCCAGAGCAGAGGGGAAGAGATGCAGAGAGGGCGGCTGCAGGGCAAGTGCCGCAGATGTCTCAGAGCAAGGCTTGGGAAAGGTGATGGGCGTATGCAGGCGAGCAGCCATGGGTGACTGAGCATCCGTGGTGCCAGTGAAATGGCAGAGGCAGAATCCAGATTACAAGGGCAATAAAGAGTGTACATAGCTCTAAACTCAATCTTGATGAGAGGAGTGGCAAGGTTCTAGAAACACACATGGGATCAGAAGTATTGCTGAGGCCTTTTTGGGAAAGTATAACCTGAAATAATATTCAAAATCCTTAACCTTGCTTTGGTAAGAGGCTGAAAGGCTACCTCCTAGGGTTGTAGGCTTAAACCAGAGGTTTCCCAGACTTTTTGGATGACAGTGCTCCTAGGCCAGAGAAATACCGAACAGTTCTGTTTAAGTAGTTATATCAAAAAAACAAGTACAGGTATTGATCGACTTATGACCTATGCAACTTACGACCATTCGACTTTACGACCACAATCGCTAGCCACGACTGCTCCACGTCTGGCAGTGCAAAAGTTGCCCAGCTGGGCGTACGACAGTGCGGACCAGCTTCCGGCAGCACTACTGTCTCCGCGTGCACCATTTCAACTGTACATATAGCCTACTCAACTTACGACCAAATCGTGTTACGACCGGTCTGCCAGTCCCAATCGTGGTCATAAGTCGAGCACTAGCTCCTAATGAATTAGTACCTCCTAATGAATTAGTAGTTATTTGAAATAACAATACTCGTAAATGGAAAGAAGAAGTACGTTTTTAATTCTTTTGCAAATAACTACCACTCACAGGATGTGTGAAGCTGTTGGGCACTACGCACCTTTTCAGATCTTGGAATCTGATGGGCCGCGACCACCTCCACCCGCCGTTGCACATTGGTTTTCACATGACACATGCCTGTTATTCCTGCAACCACCCTAAACTCAGCTTTGCAAGTTTATAATGCCCTTGAAAGGGATGCAGCAGAACCTAATGCTGAAGCGGTGAGCAGCCCGGAGCGCGGAGCTCTAAGTTGGCCTGTGGATGTTGGATATGGCTCCTACATTTAAAATGCTCTTCGGGTTGGGCACGATGGCTCACGCCTGCAATCCCCGTACTTTGGGAGGCTGAGGCGGGTGAATCACCTGAGGACAGGTGTTCAAGACCAGCCTGACTAACATGGTGAAACCCTGTCTCTACTAAAAATACAAAATCAGCTGGGCATGGTGGTGCATGCCTGTAATCCTAGCTACTTGGGAGGCTGAGGAAGGAGAATCGCTTGAACCCAGGAGACAGAGGTTGCAGTGAGCCGAGATTGCGCCACTGCACTCCAGCCTGGGCAATAAGAGCGAAACTCTATCTCAAAGAAAAACTGTATATATATATATTTCAGTGCTCTTGTGAGCCTACTGTGGGCCCCAGGGTACCTCATTACACAGTGTGAGAAGTAGACCTGAAGTTGGGAACTGTTTAATGTGCCACAGCATTAGCTTCCTAACAAGGTTATTCAGATTTCATATTTCTAGGATATATTGAACTTGTATAATTCAGAGTTGAGGGTGGTGAAGCTGATTTGTCCAAACTGATAAATTTTTTTTTTTTTTTTTTGA
>NW_016107316.1:7744059-7745563 GCF_001604975.1 Cebus imitator
TAGAGTACTGCTCAATATAAGAGGGAATTTTACATGAACTGGGAACAATTAGGATGAACCCACCTGACCTCCAAACCAAAATAGTTTCTGAAACTCCTGAAGTTAAATGAACCTAGAATATTGACATATTTTCCAAAGCAACTTATTTAGCTCAGAACTTTATATGTGACCTCGATAAGGTCATTTTATGATTCTTAGTTTCTTTAAATAGAGCACCAAAGTTCTAAAAAGACACATTTTTTTTTCTCTAAGGTTACTTGGCAAATTTCAAATGAAAGAGGAAATATACATGCAACTAGAGAGTTCATCACCTTACAGCACTAGAAAATATGGCCCAATTTCTCTCTCTCTTTCTTGTTCATAATTCTCAGACAAGACAATAGCAGTCATGTGATGTGACTGAGAAATTGGGCCAGTTAAAAATAGAAGGTGCACTTCACCAAGTTCATTAGAAAGTGGAAGTTTCATTGTTGATTGCTGTTCATTTATCTCTGCCTGCCACATCTGTGAGGGAGCAGGGCAAGAGACAATTGCAGATTCTGAGAGCTGGAGCCCCCCACCCCCACCCCCTCATTCTATTTCCTGGCCTGGCCCAGCAGCAATGCTGGAAGCTCACCTGAGCCCCATGCTGTCTCTCTCTCTCAGTCCCCAGGGACTCTGGTTGGCAGCAGTTTTAGTTGGGAGAAAGCTCTGGCTGGCTCCTCTTTCCTCCCAATGGGAGTGCTCAACGTCAGCTTTTCTAAATGGGAAACGAAGGCCTTCAGCCTCACGTATGCAATATAGTGTCTGTGCTTTTGCCCTGCTCTTTCAGAGCAGAGTTCTGAAGCTCTTAACGAGCCTTGCCTGCATACTGGCAGGTGGGAGAGCAGAGAGGCCACATTGAGACCTGCCATTTTCATAAATGGAGCTGAGTCCTCCTCTCACCAGCTCAGAGTGAGTACCCACCGTGGGTCTGGCAATGCCCGGGGCCTCGGATCCAGAAAGGACGATGATACACACTTGCAGGCCTTGCAGGGTTCCCAGGACAGAGGGTCTGAGGAAGGCCAGGACAGACCCAGAACTCCCAGACCCGATTCCCTCTGATGGTGGTCAATATTCTTCACGTTATGGTCTGCAGATTATTTCATTTAACTAGGTCTTCTCACCTCCCCCCTTCCCCCCCACTTTCAATTTTAATTTTAGAATCAGGTGTTACATGTGCAGATTTGTTGCAAAGGTATATTGTGTGATGTTAAAGTTTGGAGTACAAATGAATCTGTCACTTCGGTAGTTTTTTTTTCCCAACCCTTGCCCTCCTCCCTCCGTCTCACCCCAGAGTCCATTGTTTCCATTTTTATGTCCACGTGTACCCAGTGTTCACCTCCCACTTACTCTCTTTGGATAATGGCCTTCAGCTGTGTCCATGTTGCTAAAAAGGACATGATTTTATTCCTTTTTACAGATGCATACTATTCTGTGGTATATATGTACCACATTTTCTTTTTTTTTTTTTTTTTTTTTTTTT
>NW_016107316.1:7745802-7787198 GCF_001604975.1 Cebus imitator
GAACTCCTGACCTCAGGTGATCCACCCATCTTGGCCTCCCAGAGTGCTAGGATTATAGGCGCGAGCGGCGGCGCCCGGCCCACATTTTCTTTGTCCAAGTCACCACTGATGGGCACGTGGGTTGATTCCATGTCTTTGCTATTGTCTCACTCTTGTTTTACAGACAAGCAAGTTGAGGCCCTGAGAGAAGCAGTGGTCAGACGGCACTAGGGACCCTTTCCTATCAGGGTGGATGATCTGTCCTTTGTCCCAGGTCCCTTTCTCTGACGGTGTGGGAAGAGGGTATGTGTCCTCAGCCTGGGCTCCCCCTGCAGAGAGTGCTGGAGTTTGGGATGCGGGGGCACATTTGGGCCAGGCCGTTCTTCCTGACGTTACCACGGAAGCCGTGGTTCTGCTTACACCCTGTGATTCCCTCTGAGTTGAGCCCAGCTGAACAGCAGACACAGAAGCCTTGCTGCTGCTGAGGGCGGCGTTCAGAGCTCCATAGCTGGAGCCCAGCTTCCTCATCCCCCACCTTCCAAGTTGATACTTTGAGACAACCTGCCGGAAGAAGAGCTGGGGCCACTGAGCTGGGATGTTTCCCACGGATTCTGCCTCACCCTGTCTAGCCCATTTGTAGGAAGCAGGAGAGATGAGTCTCTCGTTCTGTGTGCAGTAGGTGGGCCAGGCCCTGGCCTTTGGTGCATGGGTAGATGGACCACCGCAGCTGGCCACTCAGCCTGCCTCACAGCCAGGTAAGCCTGGCTCCTTCCTTAGCATGAATGGAGAGCAGCAGAGGGCCCCAGTGTCTTACCTCCTCATGGTTCCCTTTTGGGAGAGAGTGCACAGCTTCCTGCCATGGTCACCAAGTAGGGGGCAGCCTCTCATTTTGCTTTTAGTTTACCCTAAGCTGAGGGCCCTCATGCCATGTGCCCTGTGCACACAGGGTGCCCCAGCAGTTGTACTGCAAGGCCCATCGTGCTGACTTGAGCTGTGGCAGAAGAAGCCCAAACCACAAGTCAGCTCACAAAGAGCTGATTCTTCACGGCTGTCCAGGGCTGTGGCCACGGGGAGCCCACCCAGCAGGTGCAGCAGTTTGTCCTGAGAGCAGCTGGCCCTACCTGCTCTCCAGGTGAACTTACAAGCCTCAATTCTTGCAAAGTGGCTTGTCAATGAGACCCGCCCACTGGGTCCCCACCTGGTGCTCTTTTGGACAATTAATCTTAGGGCAGCTGGCGGAAGAAGGCTTGGAGAGCAGGAGCACAGGGTAGGGTGGGGTAGGGTGGGGTGGGGGTGGGAGGACAGTGTTAGAATCACTCATTTGAGAGGGTTTTCTTTCTTTTTTTTGACACGGAGTTTCGCTCTTGTTGGCCCAGGCTGGAGTGCAATGGCATGATCTCAGCTCACTGCAACCTCCGCCTTCCAGGTTCAAGAGATTTTCCTGCCTCAGTCTCCCTAGTAGCTGGGATTACAGGCATCCACCACCATGCCCATCCAATTTTTGTATTTTTAGTAGAGATGGGGTCTCACCATGTTGGCCGGGCTAGTCTTGAACTCCTGACCTCAGGTGATCCACCCACCTTGGCCTCCCACAGTGCTGGGATGAATTACTGTGCCCGGCCCATTTGAGAGGTTTTAAGATACGCGTGTCTGCACCAGCTCCTTCCACTGCCTGGAAATGAAGCTAGGCCAGCTTACTATTAGAATATCTAAGAAGGTGGATGTTCTACAGAGTGTTGTTTACTTGCTAAGGTAGAAACAGAAAAAGAATCTTGAGGACATCACCAGGAGGCTGGTGGCTTTCTTTTGGTTTTCCTTTTACTACTCTTTTTATTTTATTATTAAAAAATATATATATATATTTTAAATTTATTTTTTAAGACGGGGTTTTACCATTACCACGTTGGTCAGGCTGGTCTTGAACTCCTGACCTCAGGTGATCTGCCTGCCTTGACCTCCAAAGTGCCTGGATTACAGGCATGAGCCACCATGCCCGGCCCCTTCTACTACTCTTTCTAGGTTCTCCTCATTTGGCCCATTCCTAAAATACAGGATCCTGCTGCTAAATGATTCCCCCACCCTCTTCCTCCTCCCACTCCCCCTTTTCCCTCCTCCTCTTCCCTAGACCTCAGCTAAAAATAGGACGCTCTACCAGGGTAAGAGAGGATCTTTGTGTTTTACAGTTGAGGAAACTGAGGCCCAGAGTGGGTAAAGAGGCAGGAGGCCTCTTGGGCATTCTAGGTGTGTACTGACAGGTACAAAATGAATTTGTAGCAATTGAATTTTGGCATAGAGAGAAAATAAGCATTTTCTGAGTCACAGCGTCCTTACGTAGATGGCAGTGTCCTTGGTGTGGTCCTGGTCCAGTTACGGTCCACGGAGCCTGTACTGTATGGTGGATGTGGTGTGTGACTTCTCCTCTCCCAGTCCGCTCTTCTGTAAAATGGAAGTATTAGCCTGACACAGGACTGTCCCCAGAGGGAAGTGAGCTGGTGTACGGAAAAGGGTACGATGGAACCTCATGCATTAAGAAGCACCATTCATTCACTTCCGAAGGGTAGCAGACATGGTGGTTAGGATGCGTGTTCAGGAGCCACACCACCCGGGTCTGGTCCTAGCTCTGCAATTTACTAGCTGTGTGACCCTGGGTGAGTTATTTTATCTCTCTGATCCTCAAACGTCTTGTTCATAAAATGAAGATAATAATCATATCACCTCCGAGGGCCAATATGAGGATTAGTAAGTAGACCACCAAGAAAAGCGCCTGGTATATAAGTTCTCAATAAATGTTAGCTGCTATGATAAACATGATTGTGGACAAACCATGAACGTTACTATTATAATTGTTGTTTCATCTTCCAGAGTCTCACGGGTTCTGAGTGATGATGAAGGCAGAGTTTCTACAGAAAGTTAGGATTGATGAAAAATCCCCCCAGCTCACCATCAGTGGGGATGTCCAGGGAGGTACTGACCAAGTATTTTTTTCTGAGATGCTAACAAGAGGACTCTTGCATGAAAGGATAACTTGGAGTTAATTTTCCCTTCAAAGATTCTATGTTTCAAAAACAACACTAATTTTTCAGATACTTAAACAAATGGGTAAGGGACTGGGGACAGTGGCTCACACCTATAATCCCAATGCCTGGGGCCAGGAGTTTGAGACCAGCTTGGGCAACATAGTGAGACACTCATCTCTACAAAAAAAATTTTTTTTAAATTAGCTGGGCATGGTGTCAGGTGCCTGTAGTCCTAGCTACTCAGGAGGCTGAGGCATGAGGATCACTTGAGCCTAGGAATTTGAGGTTACAGTGAACTATGATTGCATCACTGCATTCCAGCCTGGGCTACAGAGCGAGACCCTAGCTCTAATATATATATGATATATTATAAAGGGAAAAAAGGCATTGCATCTCCTTTTAAAGAAGCTGATCTTTATCTTCTCCCACTTGATCATTCAGTGCTTTCAGAATACCTTCTATGTGACAGACACTACATAGGCACTTGGGACCAGAGCTAGATGAGGTGCAACTTCTGCCCACAATAGAGACAGACATACAAGCCCATGTGCTTAGGACATGGTATTGGGTACAATGAACCTATAGAGTGCAGGGTAGGCAAAGGAGGTTCTGTGACTACTTCTTGAGTGTTCTGACCAAGAAGTCTTCAGAGAAAGAAAACCATTAGTCCTGCATTCCAAAAGAGAAATGAGGGTGCCCCAGATAGGTAAGAGGGGAAAGACATTCCCAGAGGAGGAAACACCATCTTCTCTCTTCCTCCCTGTTGGGATTGTGAGGCTGAGACCATGAGGGCAGTTTAAATGCTTTGCAAAATAGCAAATGAGAAGGGCTGCCGACAGGCCGACCAGTGTGCCTCTGACTTTGCAAGAAGCTGCTGGCCTTGTTTTGGGAGCCACCAGCATGTCCGAGGCCTGCTCGTGATCTCAAAGCTGAGGGTTTATGCCTAATACCAGACAGCCTTCCTTCCCTGAGGGAATACCAGCAAAGATGATCCCCATGTTTCTGAAATGTTTCCATTTTTACCTCATTTTTTATAAACGTCCCGAAAGACTCAGCATTGCTCACGTCCCCACCGCCAACTCAGATCCATTCAAATCAAAAGAGGAGATCAAAACCCCCACCTTGAAAAGCTTCTGGAATCCAATAGCCTCTGCCCTCTTTGCATCATTGCTTCCATTCCCACATCACAGTCAAGTCAGGTGTGAGTTTCAGTTAACCTGGGACAAGGTATTGAAGGCTGAGTCCCCGCCAATTACCTCCATAGAGGCAGAGCCCAGGACCAGAGAATGGAAACAGCCATCATGTCGGGTGTATGTGATTACAGGAGAAAGGAGGAATTCAGGTGAGAGAATTATGGGGAGGGGAAGAGAAAGCAGAGCCTTAGGGGTTATGTGTCTCAGTGGCCTTTGTAGGAGACCAACCGGTCCTGCTCCCTCTGATCTGGTGACCACAAGAGCTGTGCCAGCAAGGCTCAGGACCACAGATGGCTCCAGCCTGGTGTGTTAGAAAAACCAGGGTATTTGAAATCACCAAGACCTGAGTGAGAGTCATGGCAGGGGCTTCTAGTTAGCTGTGTGACTTTTCACAGACAACTTATATAACTCTTAATTTCTTTACTGGTAAAATGCGGCTAATAAAATTTACCTCCAAAGGTAGTGGGGATTAAACAATATAATGAAAATAAAGATGCAGGCAGAGTGCCAGCTACAGAGACATAGCAGGTGGACAGTAGATGTTCAGGCATCAAGGAACAGACATTTATTGAACACCCACCAAGATTCTTGCCTGTTGGACTGTCTCTGATCATCATTGTCCAACCTTGTGTCATTCACTCACTTCATAAACATTTATTGAGATAAACTATATGTCAAGCACTGAAATATGTTTTGGGGATGCAGACTCATACATAATAGGTGTCTTTGTGGGGCTCACACACTCTATCCATGAAGATTCTTTCTGCAGCCTCGTCTATAAAATTGAAATGTTGGAAATAAACTGGAGGCCCAACAATAAGGAAATAGGAAAGTTGATGATGGCTTGTCCACTCAAAGGAGAATTATTGTATGGCAGTGTTGACAATTTCTTATCTACGAACCGAAATAAGCAGGAAAGAAAATTCTAAGTACAATTAAGCTTTGTTATTCATAGTAGCTATGTTTTATAAGTTTATTAGTCTGTTCTTACATTACTAACAAAGGCATACCTGAGACTAGGTAACTTAAAAGGAAAGAGGTTTAGTTGACTCACAGTTCTGCAGGGCTGGGAAGGCCTCAGGAAACTTACAATCATGGCAGAAGGGGCAGCAAACACGTCATTCTTTACATGGCAGCAGGAAGGAGAAGAATGAGTGCCCAGTGAACAGGGAAGCCCCTTATAAAAACATCAGATCTCATGAGAACTATCACAAGAACACGATGGGGAGAACTGCCTCCATGATTCAATTATCTCCACCTGGTCTCTCCCACAACACGTAGGGATTATGAGAACTATAATTCAAGGTGAGATTGGGTTGGGAAACAGCCAAACCATATCATTTTGTCCCTGGCCCCTCCCAAATGTCATGTTTTCACAATTCAAAACACAATTATCCCCTTTCAACCATTCCCCAATGCTTAACTGATTCCAGCATTAACTCAAAAGTCCAAGCCCACAGTCTCATCTGGGACAAGGCAAGTCCCTTCTTTCTATGAGCCTGTAAAATCAAAAGCAAGTTAGTCACTTCCTAGATACAATGGGAGTACAGGCATTGGGTAAACACATCCATTTTAAATGGGAGACATTGGCCCAAACAAAGGAGTTACAGGCCCCTTGCATGTACAAAACCCAACAGGAAAGTCATTAAACCTTAAAGTTCCAAAATGATCTCCCTTGACTCCATGTCTCACATCCAATTCATGCTGATTCAAGATGTGGACTCCCATGGCCTTGGGCAGCTCTGCCCCTGTGGCTTTGCAGGGTACAGTCCCCCTCTCACTGCTCTCGTGGGGTGGTGTTGCATGCCTGCGGCTCTGCCAGGCACACAGCTGTTGGTGGATCAACCATTCTGGGGTCTGGAGGATTGTAGTTCTCACAGCTCCACTACGCAGTGCCACAGTGGGGACTCTGTGTGGGGGCTCTGACCCAACATTTTCCTTCTGCACTGCCCTACTAGCAGAGGTTCTACATGAGAGCTCTGCCCCTGCAACAAACTTTTGCCTGGACATCCAGCCATCTTCATACATCAGCAATCTAGGTGGAGGTTATACCACCTCAGTTCTTGACTTCTGTATACCTACAGGCTCAATACCATGTGTAAGTCACCAACATTTGGGGTTTGTGCCCTCTGAGGCAATGGTCTGTGCTGTATATTGGCACCTTTTAGCCATGGCTGGAGCTGAAGCAGCTAGGACTGAGGGCACCATGTCCCTAGGCTGCATAGAGCAGGAGTCTCTGGGCCTAGGCCAGAAAACCATTTTTTCCTCCTAGGCCTCCAGGCTTGCAATGGGAGGGGCTGCAGTGAAGATCTCTGACGTGCCCTGGAGACATTTTTTTCTATTGTCTTAGTGATTAACATTTGGCTTCTCATTATTTATGCAAATTTCTGCAGCCAGCCTGAATTTCTCTTCAGAAAATGGATTTTGATTTTCTGTTACAGTGTTAGGCCGCAAATTTTCCAAACTTTTATTCTCTGCTTCTTTTTGAACACTTTGCCACTTAGAAATTTCTCCCACCTAAATGATTTAGATACTCTAAATCATTTGTTTTAAGTTCAAAGTTCCACAGATCTCTAGGGGAGGGGCAAAAGGCAGCCAGTCTCTTTGCATAGCAAAAGTGACCTTTAATGCAGTTCCCAACCAGTTCTTCCTCTCCATCTGAGACCACCTTACCCTGGACATCATTGTTCATATCACTATCAGCATTTTGGTCAAAGCCATTCAAGTCTCTAGAAGTTCTAAACTTTCCCACATCTTCCTGTTTTCTGAGCCCTCCAAGTCTCTAAAAGTTCCAAATTTTCTCACATTTTCCTGTCTTCTTCTGAGCTCTCCAAACAGTTCCATGTTCAGCCTGTTATCCTGTTCCAAAGTTGCTTCCACAGTTTTGGGTATCTTTACAGCAGCGTCCCATTGTCAATACCAATTTACTGTATTAATCTGTTTTCATGCTGCTAATAAAGACATACCCCAGACTGGGTAATTTACAAAGAAAAAAGGTTTAATTGACTCACAATTTTGCAGGGCTGGGGAGGCCTCAGGAAATGTACAATTATGGCACAAGGGGATGCAAACGTGTCCTTCTTCACATGGCAGCAGGAAGGAGAAGAAATGAGTGCCCAATGAAGGAGGAAGCCCCTTATTAAACCATCAGATCTCATGAGAACTAACACACTATTATCAGAACAGGATGGGGTAACCTGCACCCATGATTCAATTATCGCCACCTCCCACGACACATGGGGATGATGGGACCTACAATTCACGATGAGATTTGGGTGGGGAAACAGCCAAACCATATCACCATGAACACTGAATTAGTGAATACTGAACCACTGCCTTCAGAAGGAACACAGAGTCCTTAGAGCCTCTGGTTATAATATTTGGTTGATCAATTCATTATTTTATGCAGGCTTCTGTTCAAAGGCAGAATCTTGCTGATTCATTAAAATGAAACTCATGGCTAATAGCCTGTGAAGTCATGTTGAAGCAATGCTCGTCTAATACATAGTCTCTCTGTAAGGCACATGCGAAACACTAGACAACACTTCAGCACTATGCTTAGGAGCCATTTAAAACAGAATTCCAATAGAAAGCACAAAAATGCAAAAAACGTGGGCATTAAATAGTCTGTGAAAGGGATGGTCATTTACAGTATGAGAGCTGAAATAAAAAGGCAGAACTTGTCCTGTTCAAACTCTGCTGGGAACACGTATGTGGAACTACTCAAAATTTCCACCACTTTGTACATGTCTTTGAACGACCAAGACAGTGTTACAACTATCGATTTTCGAGTTACAAATACATTTTGGTGAGCAGGTAAATTTGCAAGTATGGAATCCACCAATAGTGAGGGCATACATGTGGATAAAGACTGGAGACACTGTTGGCCGGGCACGGTGGCTCATGCCTGTAATCCCAACACTTTGGGAGGCCGAGGCAGGTGGATCACAAGGTCAAGAGATCAAGACCATCCTGGCCAACATGGTGAAACCCTGTCTCTACTAAAAATAGAAAAATTAGCTGGGTGTGCTGGTACGCAGCTGTAGTCCCAGCTACCCGGGAGGCTGAGGCAGGAGAATCACTTGAACCCGTGAGGTGGATGTTGCAGTGAGCCGAGATTGTGCCACTGTACTGCAGCCTGCTGACAGAGTGAGACTCCGTAAAAAAAAAAAAAAAAAAAAGACTGGAGACATTGTTGAAGAAAATTAAGACATTGGTTACAGGATTACTATTAATGTTTTTCTATGTTAAGATTTTCATTAATGTCAAATTTTTCCTTTAACAATAAATAATGCCTTAGAGAAAACAGACAATCAAAGCCTGCATGTGGCTCTTAAACCTTCTTCCTCTGCCTCCGTATTGTCATGACAGTGGGCTTAGAAATGGAGGGAATGATGCTTCAGGGTCAGGGGTTCCCAGCCTGGGCTCCTCCATGCCAAGGCTTCTGGAATGATTATCGACAGGTAAACATTTTGCCCCAAAGTAGCTAAAATCATGCCTTAGGCATGGTGCAGTGGCTCACACCTGTAATCCTAGCACCTTTGGGAGGCTGAGGCGGGCAGATTGCTTGAGCTCAGGAGTTTGAGACCAGCCTAAGCAACATGTCGAAACCCTGTCTCTACTAAAACACAAAATATTAGCCAGGCGTGGCGGTGTGTGCCCGTCCCAGCTACTTGGATGCTGAGGCAGAGAACTGCTAGAACCCAGGAGGCAAAGGTTGCAGTTAGCCAAGATTGCACCACTGCACTCCAGCCTGGGCCACAGAGAGAGGCTCTGTCTCAAAAAAAAAAGAATGATGCCTTTACTCAGCTTCACTAGAGCACACACAGCACTGACTAGATTCTCTCCGGCTGTGATCATGTCCTCACCATGTGACAGCTCCTGTGACCTAAACTCCATCAGAAGCTTTCATGCGATTTCCTGTGTTTTGATGACAGAGAATTTGGAAAACAAGTTAGTGTAGTTTAATAGAGTCTCCCCAAAACTTGGGCCCTTTGGAGAAAAGATTTTTTAAAAAACGGGAATGCTTGAGATTGACATATTAAGAGTTTTTGCTCTAAATTATGTGAAAGGCATCCTTTTGTGTTCCTTTTCACAAGTATTTGGCAAGAAAGCAGCTTAGCCATTGACGGGACCTAGATGCCCAGTTGGATCATTCTACAGGGCTATTTGAAGAAGATATAGAAACTTCTTCATCAATACTTGCTGAAGCTAGGAGTATTGTCCTAATTCTTGACTATGGAGACAGGAAATTCCAGGCCACAAAGGTTGCTCACATTTTTACCTGATTTGCCGTTATGTGAATGGCTTGTTTGTCTAACTCAGCTCTGCTCAAATCAATCTTTCACGGGTCCCCCCCAGTAAAGATCACCTTGGGTCAAAGGTCATAGGTCATCATGGTTCTCAAATACCTACCCACTTTGTAGGAGTTCCAAAGTAGACAATTACTCAGAAATTAGTGGGGAATAAAAGCACGTATTTCAAAAGACTAATTGGGAAAAATGAGTACAGCATGTGCAATAATGTTTCCAACATTGTCTTGATGGCTGTTGCAATTAATTTCATTTTTCTCCAACCTGACTTTTAAAATCATAGACTATAATAGAAAGCAACCTGCTACTGACGTGCACAGTTGCCTGTATCACATCTGCCATACAGTGACTTGACCATTAGGATATTCACCCTTTTTATTTGCCTGGGTGTGCACGGCACATTCTTAAATGTATGCGAGTCCAGAAACACACGTGTAACGCTGTGATCGAAAGAGTTCCCTAAGTAATTAATTCAGGGCTACTGCAGAGAAACAAAGCAAAACTTAGAGGGGCTTTCCAAAAATATCATTGTTTTGCCGTTCAGTAGTCCTGACTTCTTGGGGTGCAAATCTATTCATTTTGATGTAATAAAAAGAGAGTTTATAGAAGCAAGCAAGAAATAAATAGGGACACATTAAGATGACATGGAAAGGTGGAAACAGAAAGGTGAGCTAGGGATTGTCCAAATGACAGGCCAAGGCAGGGGAGGCAACGTCGATGGAGCAGATTGGTTAAATTCGTGTGTATTTTCAAAGGGTGAGTGTCCATCGTGCACACGACCATCAGGCTTTGCTTCCTGGAGAGCCAGGTAGTTGCTTTTTTGATGAAAGAAAATCATTTCAATATGCAGAAGGAGAGAGCTTTTCGACTATAGCTTCTTTGAAATGTGACCTCCAAATGGTCACATAGCAAGGTGCCTCGTGTTTACCTTCATGCAGGGCTTTCAAATCAACATTTGGCAACTTTCGACATTTCTATTGTGCAGTTTTAGGGCAAGGATAAAAAAAAAAATCCATCTGTTTATATTTGTTTTTCTTGTCCTTTGTTAACCAAAGATTCTTAGGAACTTTCCGATTTAAAGGAACAAATTTATTCACCTTAGTTAGAGGCATCTTCTGGTACGTGAGCCGTCCTCACAGAGGGGAGCACACCTGAAATACGGAAGAACCTGGTGAGTGATCCTAGCCCTTCTCCAGTCAGCAGAGAGGCCAAAAGGTACAGGCCTGGTTCTCAGGTGCTGAATGAATTCACTGCAAATGGCTGTTGATTCTCTTTGCTTGTTGGAACACCCACTCTGCTCTGGACAGGGAGCTGGACACCTGCTAAATCTCCCACTGTCTTTATAACAATGTTGCGAAGCAGGGATATCAATATCCCTGCTTAAATGAGGCAGCATGGAGAGGTTAAGTAACTTACCTAGAGCCACTCAGCTAAGTGGTTGAGCTGGGATTCAAGCCACGTGTGTCTGTCTTTGTGGTCTCTATGGGGTCACACTTCCCAGAAGCCCTGAAATCACCATGGAAAAGATGGCGTCACTGAGAGCCCACCGAGGCGGGTGGGGGACTTAGGCTCATCTCGCCAGGGTGGGGGAGGTAGAAGGAGCAGCCAGATGCTCCAGCCATTTCAGGTCAAATGAAGCCTGATCCTTTCTCAGCTTGATTTGACCTAGAACTGGGAAACAGATGGGTCCAAGCAGCCCCAGGGTCTGAGGGCGGCTGGGCGGACACATGCATCCCAGGGCTTGGGGCTGCTCTGGGACCCAAGCTCCAGCGTGAGCCTTTTGACTTTTAAAGCCTTAGCTAGGAGTTCCGCCGTGAGACTAGAGGGCTCGTCGGTTCTGAGGGCAGTAGATGCAGGGAGGCCCAGAGCAAATCCAAGGAGATAAGGCAGATGTCAACACATGCATGGTAAACAACGTGGTGTGGATGCTGAAAGAGACAGCAGAGGAGATAAACCGGGATCTAGGAGAGGTGCCCCACGGACTTAAGGCTAACTCGACCCCAAAGAGGTGTCGTTTTGCCATGCTGGGCAATGAAGCTGTTTAGAAACACCCTCTAATTGGATGAGCATGGGACCTGGCTCACAGATTTTTACTACCTGTGTGTTAAGTGAATGAACAAATTAAGAACAGAGACCTAAGCATTTATTCATTCACTATTCCCTGATATGAGGACCAACAGTTCTGGTTTGTCTGGGACGACGTGGTGTCCTAAGATATGGGACTTTCTGTGCTAAGACAAGAGTGTCCTGGGCAAACCAGGACGAGTTGATCTCCATAGTTACCGGGGATCTGTGATGGACTGGGCCTGGGCCCCCACTGGGCACATGGAGGTAAGCCAGACTCAGTTCCTGCTCTCAAGTAGTGCACAGCACGATTGCAACAGGTAGATGGAAGGCAGGGTGGCAAGTGTCATGATGGGGCTGCAAAGGAGAGTGAGGCTGTGGAGACTGACGCTTTGGCGACGGCTTGTGAGAGGAGGAGCAAACACTGGCAGGAGTCTCATGGGAGAGGAACTCACCAGATCCCTCCAGGAAGCTTGGAAGGACCTTGAGGTTAAGAGACAGCTGGGACAAAGGCCTAGAGGCTCACACAACAATGGTTTGGTTCAAGAAACAGTAGGCAGCATATGTGCATGTGTATTGGGGGGGGCTGCAGAATTGGGGGCATATGGAGGTTGTAGGGTTGGAGAGGTATTTGAGGGGCCAGTTACAAGTGGTAAGCTGTGCTAAGATAGATTAAATTGATAATATAAACAATAGGGAGCTGTTGAAGTTTTTCTGAGCATGGAGAGATAGAATCAGATATTACTAAACGTTTCATTCATTCAACAAATGTTTACTAAGCATCTATTATGTGCCAGGCATTGTGCTGGAGGAATGAATAAATGCATGCACCGATGGCTGTCACTTAATTTTCCAATCACAGTGAGGATCCTTGAAATCCAGTGACCAGCTGTTGTGACTTGTGGGCCTGTGCTGTCTGTCAGAAAACCATTCTGCAACAAGCAGATCGAAGACAGTCAGCATTGGCTCCCACCACCGCCTCCTTATCTGGTTTTCTTTTTGCAAAAGACCTTGAGGCCTGCAGTCAGTTCCACTACAAAACAGTTACACAATTTCCCCCGAGAAGGCGAGTTTCCACCTTTGGGATGAATAAGCCCTTTCTTTCCTGGAGAGCTAGCCAGTGAGGCACAGGCTGGGTAGTGCAGGAGGGGCGGCTGAGGGAACAGCAGGCCTCGGTCTAATTTGGGGGTAACTATTTGTTTTTTCATTAAACAAAGTCTGCATGGTAGGAATTGTGGTCGCAGAGCCTCGGGAGGCCGATAAAGCAGGCAGGGCGAGTCTGCCCGGAGCAGCGGGCGAGGGAGCTGCCCTCTGATTCCACTGCTGCCCAAAGCATCCACTTTTCTGGGGCTGCGGGTCCTATAAATGGTGCCTTTGAGGAGGCTGCCCTGGTGACAACAGGACCCTCCCTGCAGCACCCACTCGGCCACTGGCTTCTGAAAGCGGGATTGTCCCTCCCTAAGCCCGGCCCTCCTGCGACATTCCTCCTGCTGACCATTGTCTGCAGAAAGAGGCCATTGTCTGGGGCTGACATATCTGCTGACCAGGCACATGAAATAAGCAGAGCTTTGGGGAGAAAGAAATCCACCCAAATCAACAAAAACCTGAGCCTAGCCCGAGGGCAGGGCTTAGACCTGCTCGCGGAATTTCCTGATTCGCTGGTGTTCTTCCCGAGAGGAAGTGCCCACCATTAGGGGAGGATCCCAGAGTTTTATCTCTGGGCTGGAATGACACCATCCCTGCCTTTGTGTCAACAGCACTGAGGGGCCTTGTTTAGGGTGATGTGGCCAGTGCTGAGGCGGGCTTGTTTGAAGAGGAAAAAGAAAAAAAACAGAACAATGTTTATCCAGCAGGCAGCTCCTGCAAAGGCGGCCTCCTCGCTGTCCTCTCCGGAGGATGCTGCTCGCCAGACCTTCTTGGCCATTCCTTGGCCTTGGGTGCGGGCCGGGGGTGGGGGGACAGCCAGCTGGCAGACACTGGCATTCGATGCCAGCTCTTCCAACATGGACGTGGTTGAACAGGCTGCTGTCCCCACCTCTCCCAGGCACCCCTGTGGCCTTGACTGCCCAGCCCTCCTCCCCAGCATCTTCCGCACCCACAACCAGGAGTTAACCCACACCAGGGGCAGCAGAGGCTTCGGAGCTGTGGCCGCTACGTGCATTCTGAGCCCTTGGTGCCCCTGCATATACCCTTCCCTTTGGATGTGGAATCTCACCCCTGCACACAGGTGCCGTCCTCAGGCCAGCTGAGTTGCCTTCGGGCAGTAAGAGAGCCTGGCTACTCAAATGGTGGTCCCAGGACCAGCAGCAGCGGTGCTACCAGGGGCTAGTTAGAAATGAAGATTCTCAGGCCCGTCTTGCTGCGTCAGAATCTGCATTTTAACGAGATTGCCTGCATCTGTTTACACATTAAGTCTGAGAAGCACTGGTCTAAATCAGTGGTTCTCAAACAAGGCTGCCTATGGGAATCACCTGGGGGAGCTTTAAAGAGTTTCAAACAGGCCGGGTGCGGTGGCTCACACCTGTAATTTCAGCACTCTGGGAGGCTGAGGCGGGTGGGTCATCTGAGATCAGGAGTTCGAGACCAGCCAGACCAACATGGAAAATCGCTACTAAAAATACCAAATTAGCTGGGTGTGGTGGCAGTTGCTTGTAATCCCAGCTACTCGGGAGGCTGAGGCAAGAGAATCACTTGAACCTGGGAGGCAGAGGTTGCAGTGAGCCAAGATTGGCCATTGCACTCCAGCCTGGGCAACAAGAGCAAAACTCCATCTCAAAAAAAAAAAAAAGGTCTCAAAGACCAGGCAGCCTCTCAGGCCAATTATATAAGGATCTCTGGGGCATAGAGGGGAGTAGGAGGGAGTTACACTGGGATAATAATGTTTTCTCAACTTCCCAATTGATTCCAGTGTGTCTCCGGGTTTGAGGCAGAGGAGCTAAGATGGGGTCCTCTTTCCCTAGTCCTTGGACTGAGTTTCTGTCAGTCATGATACTCTCACTTAGTACAACTCAGCAACTATTCCTGAGCATTTTCTATGTGCCAGGAACCACAACAATTGCTGAGGTTTTGTCAATGATGTTGGTACATGTTCACTTCTGCAATGCCTTTCTGGCCCAAAGAACTCCTACTCATCCTTCAAAGCCCAGTTTAGAATACCTCCTTCTGCGTGATGTGTCTTTGACCTCCTGAAATGGGGAAAATGCTTCTTCCTTTGAATTCACATTGCCCTCTGCATTTTTCTATCACTGAACTTGTCATGCTGGGGTATAAACATCTGTTTACCGATCACTGGACTGGCAGCCCTGAGGACGGGGACTGACTGTAACTTATTTATCTTTGCCTTAGGGGGCCTGGGGCAGGGACTGGGCATAAAGCAGGTGCTCAGTAAATGCTGTTGACTGATAATGTGAATTCGTGGGTGAATACCTGAAGGAATACAAGAATGGATGAAGATACATTCCCTACCTTAAAAAACTGAAATTCCAGGAGAGATCGTCATGTACAAAATTAACGTGACATTAACCTCTGATGGGTGTTTGACAGAGGTCTACCCAGGTTCTGTGGGAGTCCAGGGCCATCGACAGTGAGATCTCGGGTATTCCACACTCTCTGCTTATTATCACGTTTTGAATCTATACACCAGGACGTCACTTGAGTGGTCCTCTCTGGCTCCTTTCCTTATAGTTGGAGACAAGAAAATAGTCCAAAAAGTGAAAGGTAAAGATTGGTTTTACATTTCTAGAAGGTGCTTGTTTTGCTACATGCAGGACAGGTGACTGTCATTGGATCGTCAGGCCCTGGGCATAGCCTGGAGAGCCTCGGATGGAGGGAGGAGTCTAATGGGCCCCGGCAACTGCTAAGCAGCTGCTGCCATCCACGCTGGCCACTGTGTGTCCGCAAGGGTGTGGGCTGGGGGCTGGCTGGTCACAGCTAAGGTCAGGGTCCCCGCAGAGTGAAGGCCTGGCCTGTCAGAGAGGCAGGACGCACTGCCTAGACAGCAGGTGTGCATCTGGCTCATGTGGGCTCCTTCCCTGCAGAGGTTTCGCAAAGCCAAGCCATTCTGTCCTGGAGGAAGGGCAGATGCCAATCAGATAAATGGGTACAAGAAAGCAACAGAGACAGAGCAAGTATAGGGCAGGTGCTGGAAGCTGGCGAGCACAGGCAGAGGTCAGAGGGCACAAAGGTTTGAGCCAAGGGCCAGCAGGCTGGAAGAGGCAATGGGGAGGGGCTCTGGGACACCCAGAAGGGGGTTCTGACTCTTATGTTGGAGCTTTTAAGCCCCTCTGGTGGCATGATAAGGAAGAAGAGGCTTTAGTTGGGGGTAGGAGAGACCAGGGTGGTTTCTATACCGGCCACAAAAGAGGAGCAGGCTAGGAGGGCTGACGCTAAAGCTATTATTGGCAGCTTTGCTGGAATCTTCTCCCTAGCGCAGTCCTGAGGGGCTCTCCTGGAGCTCAGACACAGGCTGCATGGCTGATCTGCTGCTAGCAGATACTCGGGAGTCCTGGGACATTTGGGAGGAAGGTTTCCATTTCCCTGTCTTTTCTCATTTTCCTGCACAGGCCAGGAGTTCATTTTCTGTGTCAAAGATATCTGTTCCCCTCCTAATCAGTGCATCTCTCTCTTCCCTCTACATCACACACAGCCAGCTCCTGTGTCAGGGAGTAAAGAGGATTTTCTCAAGGGAAAAATCACCCTAGAAATCATCAACTCCTGACAAACGTGGTCTCCAAGGTTCATTTTGGAAAATAGCCTCAAGGATGAGATGATGAGTATTTTGAAGATGAGTGAGTAGGTCATCCACTTCCCGGAGGAGAAGGAAGGCCAGGCCTCTCTGGGGCATGTCCTGAATGTTGTTATCTTTGGTTCTGACTTTTCAAATCTGTCTATTGCTGGGGCCAGCGAGGAGGGCTGGGCAGGATGGGCACCCGAAGAAGCTGGGAGGGAAGATGCTGAATTCCAGGGGGCCCTACATCATCCTGAAGGTCAAATGGAGTTGGCCTAGTTCAGAAAGGTCTAAGGCAGATCACAGGGCTGGAAAAGGGATGGAGCTGCTGGGTGGGCACTCTGTGTAGAGTCTGGGCTGAACTGGGAATGGGAGCCAAGGTCGAGCCCGGGCTGGGGCACCTGGTACATGGCCTCCTTCGATAGCTGAGGAAGCCCAAAGCTTTTGTTGGCCATGGGGTGAGGGACGCATGTGGGGCCGTCAGACGCGGTTCAGGAAGTCGGTAGGTGCGTTATCCTCCAGGAAGTCTCTCTTATAACCCCAGAGGGTCATGATCTCGCCCTCCTGGGATTCACTCTGCACTTGTACTTTCCCCTCTGAGGACAGGCATGTGTGTGTCTGCCCCACCACACACAGGCCTAGTACCTTCTGCAGGACTGGCCTGGTCTTGTCCCTTCTGTGGTCTTCTGGATGTCCAGCTGAGGACCTGGCCTGCCCCGGAGCACAGCAGGCATTTCCTAAATCAAAGGGACAAATGGATTGACTTACCTCTTACCAAGGGTGCTTACCTTCGGGGTATGGCAGTAGAGACAGGAGCGAAGCCAGGATGCTGCTCAGAACAGCCCGTGGCTCGGACTTCCCGCCTGTAAGACGGGCAGATGAGCAGAATAGTCCTCTCCTTGTCTTCCACCCATGTGGCATGCCGTGAGGAGCCTGGGATAACCTGCCCGTCACCGTGACAAGTGCGACACCAACTGCAGGTGGGAAGCAGGGTCGAGGGAGGGTCGGGGCTTTACCCTGTCACCAGGCTGCAATGAGTGAGGCTGGCTTTGCTGCCGATCGTTGTCCAATCTGGGGCCGGTGACTGACTTCTCATGCCCCAGCCTCCTCATCCGCCACATGAGCTGTTGTGAGGATTAAACGAATAAACTTGCATAAAACCATGCAGGCAGGAAAGTACACTGCTCCGAAGTTTGGGACCCTTCTCCTGATTCCAGATTTTTCACATTTCCAATCTTTAAAACATAATATTGACTTCTTAAAAGAAAAGTCACTTTTATTTTAGATCCAGGGGTTACATATGCAAGTTTGTTACGTGGGTATATTGTGTGGTGCTGAGGTTGGAAGTGCAAATGGCCCCGTCACCCAGGCAGTGAGCATGGTGCCCAGTAGGTGGTTTTTCAGCCCTTGCCTGCCTCCCTTCTCTAGTAGCGCCCAGTGTTGACTGTTGCCATCTTTATGTCCACGAGTACCCAATGTTTAGCTCCCACTTATAAGTGAGAATATATGGTATTTTGGTTTTCTGTTTCTGTATTAATTCTCTTAGGATTAGGACCTTCGGCTGCATTACTACAAAGGAGATGGTTTTATTCTTTTTTGTGGCTGTGTAGTATTCCATGGTGTATAGGGACCACATTTTCTGTTTCCAATCCATTGTTGCTAGACACCTTGGTTGATGCCATGTCTTTGCTATTGTGAATTGTGCTGTGATGAGCATACAAACGCATGTCTTTTTGGTAGAATGATCTATATTCCTTTGCATATATACCCAGTAATGGGATTGCTGGGTTGAACGATAGCTCTGTTTTAAGTTATTTGAGAAATGTCCAGACTGCTTTCCACAGTGGCTGCACTAGTTTACATTCCTACCAAGAATGAGTTCCCTTTTCTCCACAGTCTCTCCAGCATCTGTTATTTTTTGATTTTTTAATAATAGCCATTCTGACTGGTGTGAGATGGTTTTGATTTTCATTTCTCTGATGATTAATGATGTTGAATATTTTTCCATATAAAACATAATTCTGACTTTGAAGGCGGTCATGCCCCATCCCACCAACAGCATTCCTTGTGGGTCAGTGACATGCTGTGGTCCATTTGCAGAAACTTTACAAATGAGTCTGGTTAGTGAGTAGGATTTGCCCATCACCAGAGTCAAGTCACTCAAAAACTTAAGGCAAAACAAAACAAAGACAAAGCAACACACACAGAAAGTCCCAAGCTCTAATTTATTTTTTAAAACATTTTATTTAGGTCAAAAAGCGCATTTCAGGGCTGGGTGCAGTGGCTGACGCCTGTAATCCCAGCAATTTGGGAGGCTGAGGCAGGCAGATCACCTGAGATCAGGAGTTCGAGACCAGCATGGCCAACATGGTGAAACCTCATCTCTACTAAAAATACAAAAATTAGCTGGGCATGGGGGCGGGCACCTGTAATCCTATCTACTCAGGACACTGAGACAGGAGAATCGCTTGAACCCAGGAGACAAAGGTTGCAGTGACCTGAGATTGCACCACTGCACTCCAGCCTGGGTGACGTGAGAGAAACTCCATCTTAGAAAAAAAAAAAAGCATTTCGGAATAATGACGCTTCTCCTTCAGCATCTTTGCAGATTTTAGAATATGGTGCAGTCCCCCAGGTAGGTGGGTTGTTGCTGAGTCGGCATCATGTAATTTGATCAATCAGTCAATAACTGTTGGCTGCCCAAGAACCTCCTCTGTCCTCAGCCTCGTGCTCGGGCTGTGGAACACCAGGGGGTGACTGCCTGCTCCCACCCTGCAGAGACACATGGTGTGACTCTCACTCCTGAAATGAAACCTGGCATGCTTGGTGCCTCGTGTGCGATGCAGTTGGGCATTTAGGCCAGGTAAGAACTGAGGGGCCCAGAGTTTGTCAGACACCCCCGTAGTGGGGATGTTGCTCACAGAGGGGCTGCAGGCTTTGTCGGTACAGACAGAGCGGGACCACATTCCAGAATGAGGAAACACCGTAATCGTGGCTAACAGAATATAATGCTTCTTTGTGTTTGGCCCTGTTGTAAGAGCTTCTTATATCTGAGCTCAGTTAAATGTCACTGCAGCCCCATGAGAGAGCTACTTTTATGATTCTCACATTACAGAGGAGGACACTTGAGTGTTTCAGCGATTTGCCTAGGTTCACACAGCATGTAAGTAGCAGAGGCAGTATCAAACCAAGACTCTTTGATAAACTCTTCCTTTTCTTTTGTTCAATTTTTTCCCCCTTTTCCTTTTACACTTGCTCTGGAGTAGAGAATTTGATGAACTCTTAACTATCCCACCGGCAGTCCCTCCACGGATGGGGTCATCTGACTATATTCATGGACAATATATGCAGATGATAAGACAATGTGAGCTGAGAGGCCAAAGTGAGCCGTTTGGGTGAACTGGGAAAGAACAAATATAACCCATGACATGATCCCTTGGCACGTAGCTGTGGTTCGTACGGATGGAGTTAACAGAATGACTGGGAGCTGGAATATGTGAGGGCCAGAGTCCAGACACACTGTTAGTAATAAATGCCATTTACCCGGCCACGACTGCGCTGGGTGCCGGCCTGCGTCTTATCTCACTCCGTCCTCAGAGGTGCCCCCAAGGGAGAAATAATCTCCTCATTTTGTTGATGAGGAAACTGAGGCTCAGTGAGGCGAAGGACTAGGATTTGAACTTCTTTCCATCTGGCCTCCACGCCAAGCCCTTTCCAGCTGTCACGGGCTGATCTGTGTCGCTCTGCCCAGCTCACATGTTGCAGTCCTAACCCCCGGTGCCTCAGAATGTAACTGTATTTGCAGATAGGGTTTTTAAAGAGGTAATTAAGTTAAAGTGAGGTTATTAGAGTGGACCCTAATCCAATAGACTGATATCCTTATAAGAAGAAGAGATTAGAACACAGACACGCACAGGGGAAAGACCAGGTGAAGACAGGGAGAAGATGGCCACCTATGGGCCAAGAAGAGAGACCTCAAAAGAAACCGATTCTGCAGATACCTGATCTCGGACTTCTTGGCAGCAGAATGCAAGGAAATACAGTTTCTGCTGTTTCAGTCCTCCTGTGTGTGGGTCTTTGTGATGGAAGCCCTGAAAAGCCAACATGCCACCCTATGACGTTGCCTGCCAGCAATTCCAGGTCTTAGGTAGTAAGTGGCACGCTGTGCTGGTACTTTAAGGCCTGGATCTACCATCTCAGATTTAAGATGACACTGGGCTCCCCCGCGTTGGAAGCTTGGCACTACCTTCTGCCTTGCCTTGGGAATGTACCTCTAGCACACCCAGAATAGGTGAGTGTGTGAGAAC
Source organism: Cebus imitator (assembly GCF_001604975.1). Taxonomy (NCBI): domain Eukaryota; kingdom Metazoa; phylum Chordata; class Mammalia; order Primates; family Cebidae; genus Cebus; species Cebus imitator. Next base: position 7,766,401 of record NW_016107316.1, read on the forward strand.
GTCCCATAGAAAGGCCGGCCCAGGGACTGGGGACTGGAGGGAGGGAGAGGAGTTGCAATGTGGGTCGGGCTCTGTGGTGTGACTTCAGGTGCCATCTACTCTTACAGCCCACAGCAAAGGGGAAATGTGTTTGGGTTATTATGCACTTAAAAGCTAGAGGGCCGTGGGCTCAGAGGACTGCAGAGAACAGACCCTAAAGACTCCATCTGGCACTCCCGTCTTTTACGACCAGGGAGAAGCTGAACATTCTCTGTCTTGGCAAAGCCAGGGCAGGCCCAAGTGTGGGGCTCCATTCTGAGCCCTCTCCGTGCATGGAATAGAGCATGCCTGCGCCCACCAGAGCACCAATAGAGGCTTGAAGCAGGTCAGCTGAGGAATCAGGATGGAAATGGGCTGTACCACCTCCATGGGGGTGGGGCAGGGGTGACCTGGATTCTGACTCCTTCCAGCTCCAAGCCAGTTAGTTATTCATGCAGTAGACAGGCTTTGGGAAGCGGGGCCTAAGCACCTGCCCTTTGGGAGAAAGCATCTACTTCTTGGTATTTCAGGTCTTTCACCGTTTTCCCCAATCTTTCCTAATCTTACTCTTTCCCCTTCCCCTGTATGTCCTCTGTTCCTGCCACACCGTCCTGCTTACAGTCCCTCCATCACACCTTTTCATTTACTCATTCTTGAATTCATTGATTTATTTTTTAAAAATTTATTGAGCACCTACTATGTGCTGTGCTACAGGAGCTGTGAACTCAGAATCCAGCAGGACTTGGTCCATGCCCTTGTGTAGGTTTTGGTCCAGAAAGGAAGGCAGGCCTGTGTGTTCGTCCTGTTGAGCACACAATACCAGGGTGCTGTGCATTATCAGAAAGTGCAGAGTGCTAGGCAAGGGTCTAAATGGCTTCCCAGGCTGGGGGCGGGGCCCCAGAGAAGACTCTTGGAAGACAGATGGTAGAGTTGGTCAGGGGAAGAAGTAGAGAGGGAACATTCCACAGAGAAAATCAGCACACACAAAGGCCAAGCGTCAGAGGGCCTTGGTGCAGCTGAAGAACTGAGTGGCCACCGCTGGCAGTCTGAGTCATACCCCAGAGCTGTGGGAAGCCCACGTGCTTGGTTTGTGTTCGGCCAGTGCTGACATGTCACCATTCATGGCACTCTCTTTTCTCATCACCTACGGTCCTTGCCATCATGGAGCTTTTAGTCTGGAGCAGGGGTTGGCAAACCTTTTTTGTCGAGGACCAGGTCTTAATTCCCTTCAGCCTTGCAGGCCATACAGTCTCTGTTGCGACTCCTCAACTCTGCCATTGTCCTGTAAAAACAGCCACAGGCAATATGTAAATGAATGAGGGTAGCTGTGTGCCAATAAAACTTTATTTACAGAACCTGGTGTTGGGTTGGATTTAGCTCCTGGGCTGTAACCTCTGATCTAGAAGAAAAGATAGACCTTGAACAAATCTTGATAACCTGTTTGTGGCAGCTCTCAGCAATGATTTTTCTTCCACTTTCTGAACCTCAGTGAGGAGAGTTGAGTTACTCTACAGTTTGTGAAACGTTACCTCATTGGCTCACGCCAGGCTCCTCTTCTCATTTACCCCCTTAGTTTACATTCCCTTCCCATCTCCCTCTTCTCGTAGGCAACTATTCCAGTGCATCTGCTTTGTATCCTTGAAACTGCATGCATCTCTCTAAAGCATGTTGCCTTGTGTGATGTATTCTAAAGTTATATAAATGATACTGTGCTATCAACTGTTCTGTTTCTTACGTTTTTCCCCATTCAACGTTGTGTTTTTACAGGCTAAGCTGTATGTACGTCTAGTTAATTGTTTCCAAATGCTGCAAAATATTTCGCATTGTACATCACTAAGTTCTCCTTACTCACTGGTCATGGCCACGGAGTTTGCTGCTAGTTTCCCCACCCCCTGCTCACCACAAGCATCCTCCTGAGTTTCCTGTGTGGATGCTGCATATCCCTGGCTTTCCCTCTTGGCACATCCCCTTGTTGTAACGTTTGTCCACTGGATGGGATCTGGTAAGCCTGGTTCTCAGTAGAGCCAGTAGTATTGGGTAAATGAATCAGTTTTCCTGGAAAGGACTCTGCCCGCTTCCTTTTTGTCTGTCAGTCTAGGAGAATACTTGCTGTGTCCTGGTTGTCTGCAAACAGCAGACTTATAACAGCCTCCACCCTGGCAGCACCTGTTCTGTGGGGCATCTTTTCCCTGGCAAAGCACTTTTCCATTATTGCTTCTTACATAGTAACTGACTGTTGGGTGAGCTGATTCTTTTTCATATTGCAAACTTGGGGAGCACAATGGCTAATTTTGTATGTCAATGTGGCTAGGCTATGGTGTTCATTTGTTTGGTCAAATGCCAGTCTAGATGTCACTGTAAAGGTATTATTATTATTATTATTTTTTAGATGAGAGCAACATTGAAGTCAGTATATTCTGAGTAAACATATTGTCCTCCAGGCCTTAACAGAGACGACTGAGCTCCCTCGAAGATGAAGAATCCAAAGATGGATTCAATTCCAGCTGCCTTTGGACTCAAGACTGCAACATCAACACTTCCCAGGGTCTCCAGCCTGCAGGGCTCGCCTGCAAATTTCAGTCCTGAGCAGTTTCTTTTAAATTTTTCTCCATTTCTTTCTGGATGGGCATAGGTTGTGTTTCTCTGGAGAATCCTGACTAATACAGGAAGGGTCATGATAAGTCTACTCCAAGGTAAGATCTTTTTCATTATATTTAAGACGTGAAAGAGACTTCAGGAGACCCTGTCTGTGACAGCATTTAGGAGTGACTCCCTGCAGGGTACCACTCTGCACAGACATGAGAAGTACCAGCTGATGTTCCTCAAATCCACGTTGAATCAGTGGGCTTTAATCTCAACGAAGACCCACATCATTTCTTTCCTCTGTCTGACTTTAGAATGTGAAATCCCTCCAATGGATTTGAGACTAAGCCTCACTTAGGCCTTGATCGTTATGAACTGCTTGTCAGACAAAGCTTAGCTACCCTACAGGGACCACAGCAGCGACCCATGTAGTGCTTACCACGCGTGGAGTACCCAGCACCACACGATGGTTCTGAGGGGAAAGGCAGTCTGCCATCTGATCCCTGTTATTTTTTCAATTTAGTATCCCAGGCACATAGTAAACTACTTTTAATTTTCACAACAACCTTGCAAAGGCAGCCTCCCTTAGTTCAATTTTATAGATGAGGAGGTGGAGCCTGGTGTTGTTAAGTCACTTGTTTGGAGCATTTAAAGGTGGGTAGTGAAGGTGGATTCAAGCCCAAATTTGGGTTGTGAGGCCAAGGCCTGTGATCATCCCGTTGTGCCCTGATTTTATTCATTCATCCATCCATCTGTCCACCCACCCACCCCACCATCCATCCGTCATCCATCCATCCTCTCTTCAGTGCCAGGAGTGTCATCCATCCATCCATTAGCCATCCATCCATCTATCCTCTCTTCAGCCATCATCCATCCATCCATCCATCCATCCATCCATCCATCCATCCATCCGTCCGTCTTCTCTTCAGTGCCGGAGTATGTTCTAGGAGTCAGGGGATCTGGAATAAGACATGTCCTTTTTTTTCAAGAGGCTCAGAGGCACATTGACCAATAATGGGTTGGTGAGACAGTCCTGACTTGGGCGTGTGGGCAAAGTGAGTGTAGAAGTGAAGACATTGTTCTCCCCTGGGGTTGTTGGGGGAGGCTGGTAGTTTCAGCAGGAGAGTGTGGCAGAGCTCCCAGCCCTGTGTATATACAGGGGGCCATTGGTGGCATTGAAGGAGGGGCTGTCCCAGGTGGAGTGGGGACCCCAGAGGCAGCAAGGACATTGCAAGAAGAGGGAAGAGTATGTGCAGAGGCTGCTTGAAGAGCTGGTCACTGAGCTGGGGAGGGTGTGCAGAGCCTGTGCTCAGGGAGGAGGTGGATAAGCCTAGAAATACAGACAAAGGAAAGAGCTAGAAGGCTGTGCTGAGCGGCCTGGACTCAGCCCTCATCCTGGGTATCACCTGGGGCTTTTTTTGTGGGCCAAGACACGGGTAAGGTGAGTAAGACACTCATTTTGGGTGTGTTGGAAATAGATGCTTGGTACCACAAAGAAAAATTAGCACTGAGACAAAGGATCTTTCAGCAAAGCAATTTTTACTTCCTGGACTGCAGGAAGGGTACCCTCACTAGCCATTGTACCACAAGAGTACAATGAACAAAGGAAAACAGACAAATTTATCCCTTACACACTTGGGGTCATCCTTACTGCTGTGTCTGATCTCCGTTGGCTGGAGCCAGACCTCACAATTTAAACTAAAACCCGACTGGCTAACAACTTAAAACTTTTCTAAACAGGTAAAAGCAATGGAGAGCTGGGACATGCCTGTGAGCACGTCCAGCACAGATATCTTGGTTAAAGTACAAGGACATAGAATGTACTACGTGCCTGTGAGCGTGGCATGTTTAACAGCTACATAGAATAGGGCTTAACAAAGAGTTATTAGCACACTTATTCTTTAACAAGAAAGGAAACTTGGAAGTTTTCTACTTCAGGTGCAAACTTTAAGGAGAAGCCAAAAAATCTCAGTTATCAAGATAAAGGATATCAAATATTAGTGCAAAAATGTCCACGATGAGCAACGGAACAAACAAACTTTGAAATGAGGACAGAAGTTGCCCCTGCACTTGGATGGCTCGCCTTGCTCATCTCAGCCTGAAGCTGGCCCTGCTTTTGTTAAAGACCCAGATTCCTCTTTCTCCCCACGGACCTGCTGACTCAGAGAGGCCCTGTTATCTCCTGGTGCCCAGGTCATCTTCATAGCTGTGTTTCTTCTTTCCAGACTGGTTCGTGGTTAATAACCACCTGTGCGCACTCAGTAAAAACAGAGATTCTTGAGTCACTCCCAGACCTCCTGCATCTGAATCTACCATAAAGCAGCCCAGAGGCTGGAGATTGAGCACGGGCCTAGGGAGCGTCCACCATCTGGGCAAGAGGGCGGGTGGCGGGGAATGAAGAGGAGGCTTTTAGGCCGACGGGTCCTGCTTTGGCTGACCCAGATATGGGTGCCATTCTGGCTGAGTTTTCCTACTTTTCAGTTTCCAAATGGGAAATGTCCTGGTTGTTAAAGACTGCACACCCCTACGGTAGGTATTCTAAGAGACTGCTTACACAGAAAGCCCCAAGTCCTGGCCCAACATTCAAGGTCCTGCACGTGTGGCCCTCCCTTTCTCCAACAGGCTGTCGGCCCAGGAGCCTCGTCACTGACCCCATCAGGGATTCCTGCGTAAAGCCTCTTCCCAGGCAGGTCCCAGTGCTGAAGCACCTCTCCATCTCCCTTCCACCACTCTCAATGCTGCTCCATCCTTAAGGCTCAGCTGAGGCCCTTCCTCCCCAGGAAGCCCCTGCATCTCCGGAATGCTACTGTCATGGCGCCTGTTCTGTCTTCTCAAGTCTCCTCCTCTCCCTCTGGCAAGAACAGTTCTGTCTCTGCTTTCACGTGTTCCTGTGTTTTTGTCCTGCCCTTGAAGCCTCCTCCTCTTCTTCTGCCTTCCAGGGGTGCTCCTCCAGAAGCCTCAGGGCACTCCCCAAGGTTCGTGGCTGCAGAGTCTGAAAACTTGGCTCCAAGTCTTGGCTCCACCTCTTCTGGTGACCTTGGACATATCCTCTGCCCTCTGGTTTCTTGGCACAAGATCTAGCTACCTCAGTGGGGGTGTGAAGGCCAGAGGAGATGGTGTCACTTGCAGAAGGAAGAGCGTGATGCCAATGAGGTCATTACCATTCCTGAGTTAGAAGCCCGCAAGCATTCACCGAGGGCAGGGCGAGCATCTCAGGATTCATCTTCCCCTCCTCATGGACGGCAGTTCCCTGAGCCCCAACTCACTGGCTGGGGACTTGCCTCCCAAACCAGCCCCTTGTCCTCTCCTGCCGGAGGTCGAGGGGTGATTCTAGCCATCTGTTCTTCCCACACACAGGACAAACTTAGGTTGGAAATGTTTTGAAGGGGCTTATTGATAGCTTACTTTATTCTATAATAAGAGATTTTACAAAGATTGGAAGGGAGGTAGAGAAAGTTCATTTTAAATCATCTTTGATTCAGTTTTTAGGATTCCAGGAGCTTCTGGAAAGCAGGCTTTTATGGAAGGGCACTTGGAAGGAGCTGTGCTTTTTACATTGCTCTGCAACTTGAGCATCTTTCAAAGAGACGTAGTCCGCTCTCCAAGTGCCACACTAGGAGGAACAAATGCTGTTGGGGTCAAGTGTTTGTCCTAGGGGTGTGCGAGGTGTCGGGAGGCCCAGGATGGAATGGGGCAGTGGGACCCAGATCCGACCCTCTTGTGTGTTCGGTACCGGATGCTGGTGTGGGCTGAACAGACCCCGCTCGTGGTTTCATCTTGGTAGACAGAGCAAGGGGGGCTTGTTTCTTTGTGTAGAGAGCCCGCTGGTGAGCACGAATGGAAAACTCAATTATCAGTGAGGTTAGGGGCAGGGTGAGAGGTCAGGGCCGAATGCTCGCGCTTCCTCTGGGTGCTGAGAGAGCTGCTCCTGTCTGTGCTGCTTGGGAGGAGGATGCATTGATCAGGGTCAAAGGTTGTGTGTCATCAAAGGCGGTCCAGGAATAAAGGGAGCCCTTCCCAGGGATTCTAGGGTGGCCTGTGGAAACCCAAGGCAATTCAGGCTCGGATGTGGCTCATACCCAACAAGTCCAGAATTCTTACTAAAAAATTCACAAGAGAGTGTTGCTTTAGCTAGGATAGCTTTTGAAGACTTCAGATCTGAAGTCTTTAAAAGTTTCCAAACGTGGTGGAGCGTTTGGAAACGCTCTCCCTCTATCCTCCTCAGCCAAGAATTCTCCCTCTCTTGGGGAGAGACTACACTTGTCTTCCTTTTTTGAGAAAAAACAATTCATTAAAAAGTTCTTTGTATAAGTCTGGACACCCCAAAGATGGGACCCTAGCCCCCCTTGTTTCACACTTAACTTTTCCCATGGGAATATTTCCTTTGTAGACAAGAAAAAGCCGCACACGCAGTAATTTGATAATTGAAAGTTAAATTTAAACAATAATGTGGCTAAAGGATTGTGTGGAAAAACCATAAAGATGGGAAGAAAAACAGAAAGACAGTCTATCAAAAGACAGACAGACAGATAAAAAGAAAGAAAGGAATTTAGAGAAAAGGAAAGAAAGAAAGTTCATGGGTGAACCCAGAATTAAAAAAACAAAACAAAACCACAGGAGCAGATGCAGCCAGTGGTCATCTGCTGATTTAAAATACGACAAACATCCCCAATTGCAAGATTCTGAACTGGAGGGGAGAAAGGAGTTTTCCAGCAGATCTATATTTTTTCAATAATCATGTCTTGTTTTTTACAATGAAGTGCAAAAAATGAACAAAGCGGCCTGATTATGCATCTGCTTAACTTTTCAGTTGTGAACGCAAATTGAGCACAAACAGAAGAGAGTTGGTGACATATCAGGAACGTCTTTTACTTCCAGAGCAGGTCTGAGTCCCAGCAGAAGACTGAGGCTGACTGAGCCAGAGGTACCACTTCAACAGGCCACTGGTCTCGCAGGGGAAGGAAGAGGAGAAAGAGTTCTCCCTGCATAGATGCTATTTGTGACTTGGATGTTTTCTTTCTCTCTTTTTTTTTTTTGAGGCAGAGTCTCACTCTGTTGCCCAGTCTGGAGGGCAGTGACTCACTGCACTCCATCTTGGCTCACTGCAAACTCTGCTGCCCTGGTTCAAGTGATTCTCCTCTCTTAGCCTCCAGAGTAGCTGGGATTACAGGCTCCTGCCACCACGCCTAGCTAATTTTTGTATTTTTAGTAGAGATGGGGGGCGAAGGGGAGGCGGGTTTCACCATCTTGGCCAGGCTGGTCTTGAACTCCTGACCTCATGATCCATCTACCTGGGCCTCCCAAAGTGCTGGGATTACAGGCGTGAGCTGCCACGCCCAGCTGGATGTTTCCTTTCTAAAGCAAATGCATCAACGTGTTCACAGGAATCTAGCTATATGCAAGAAATCTGGATTATCTGCCTGAGAGAACTGGCCAGCATCCCACCCATTGAGCATCAGAACTCATTTCTAGATTGCTAAGAAATGAGCACAAGAATACTTGCATAAGCACCGTGTTTCTAGACCTTTCTAAATTTCACTTCATGCAGGTTAACTTCATCAGCCTGGGTGGAAATGTCACCTCCTCGAGGAAGCCTTCTCCATTTGCCCTGTCTCGCAGACATTTGACTCCACGGGCTTCCCTGCAGGTCTGTTCTGTGGAGGACTGCCTAGTGCCTCGCCTTCTGTGATGTTCCTTGCTTATGTCTTGTCTCCCCATTTGGTTTGGAAGCTCCTGGGCAGGGACCACTGGGCTAAGCTACAGTAGGCCCCCTGCAAAGACCTGTTGAGTAATTAGAAGAGACAGTGGTCCCATCTGGGTGAATCCTGAATTTAATCAATTCCCTGGGTCCCTGTTTATCTTGAAGTAGTATAAGAATGTCATTGAGCTCATGTCATGTAGTCATGGAAGGGCTGATATGGTCAGTGTACTGCTGCTCACTAAGCATACTATTTAGCATAGCGGGTTTTTCTTTGTTTTTTTGTTTGTTTTGATAACAAGACTTTCTCGATGAAGGAAGCAGAGCATTGTTTAATATTCGAATGCAGGTTCCTTATCTCATGACATACTGGTAGCTACACTTGGAGTTGCAGTGAAATAAATCATGTAGGCCAGCACAGTGCCTCAAGCCTGTAATCCCAGCACTTTGGGAGGCTGAGGCCGGTGGATCACCTCAGGTCAGGAGTTCGAGACCATCCTGGCCAACACGGTGAAACCCCGTCTTTACTAAAAATACAAAAATTAGCCTGTGGTGGCGCATGCCTGTAGTCCCAGCTACTCAGGAGGCTAAGGCAGGAGAATCGCTTAAACCCAGAAGGTGGAGGTTGCAGTGAGCCGAGATGGCACCACTGCACTCCAGCCTGGGTGACAGAGCAAGACTCCATCTCAAAAAAATTAAAAAAAGAATAAAGAAATAAAACATCTAGCCTCGTCCTCTTCATTTGACAGATGTGGACTTTGAAGCTGATAGAGAAGTAACTTGTCCAAGGTCACACAGCGAGAAATAGAGCTGCAATTGGTACCCGGCCTCCTCACAGTGGATCTATAATAATAATAAACCAACACCAGTGTCAATGCGTGTACATTTCACACCCCTTATCACACTGCATCTATGAAGTAGTGCTGAGAATTGGGCATGGCAGGCATTAGTCTCTCCACATGAGGAATTGGACCCAGAGACTCTGAAGATCCATCCAAATGCACCGAGTGGGGACGTGGTGAAAAGAGGACAGTAGGACATCCCAGCCCTGCCCACGTTCAGAGCTTGTTCCCACACATTAGTCTTCGGATGAGCTCACTATTTTGGTCCTATATGCTCCAGCAGTGGCCTGAGAGGTGTAGGTACAGATGGAATATCCAAGCCTTGTTAAAGATCACTGCAGGATGAATACGTAAGTGCGACATTTCGGAACTCAAATGCTCAAGTTTTTAGCAGTTTCATCTGTAACAAAACTCAGTAAGAGGCTCTACACCTGTGTCTTCTGGTAACGTACCTACTAGCTATCTCAAATCTGATTTTGAACAAGTATGGGAAGGGAAAGCTAATACATCAAAATGAGCCTTGATTTACAGAGCAGCAGGCGAGGTCTCTGGTAGAAAATACTTGTAAATACGAATGTCATGCAAATGGTAGGTATTACTTATATTTTGAAGCCAGGAAATCAGATGTTTGACATTTTCCAATTAGAAGTATGGGGCTGGGATACTTGCCCATTGAAAACATAACACAACACATAATTTTTTTTTTTTTTTTTTTTTTTTTTTTTTGAGACAGAGTCTTGCACTGTCACCTGGGCTGGAATGCAATTGTGCGATCTTTGCTCACTGCAACCTCCGCCTTCCGGGTTCAAGGGATTCTCCTGCCTCAGCCTCCCGAGTAGCTGAGATTACAGGCGCCTGCCACCACTCCTGGCTAATATTTTGTATTTTTAGTAGAGACAGGGTTTCACTATGTTGGCCAGGCTGGTCTTGAACTCCGGACTTCATGATCTGCCTGCCTCAGCATCCCAAAGTGCTGGTTTTACAGGCATGAGCCACTGCGCCTGGCCAAAATCTTATTTTTTAAAATTTCTTTTCTTTTTTCTTTTTTTTGAGGCAGAGTATAGCTCTGTCACCCAGGCTGGAGTGCAGTAGTGCCATCCCAGCTAACTACAACTTCTGACTCCCAGGTTCAAGTGATTCTCCTGCCTTAGCCCCCTGAGTAGGTGGGATTATAGGTACCTGTCACCACGCCTAGCTAATTTTTATACTTTTAATAGAGGCAGGGTTTCACTATGTTGCCCAGGCTGGTCTCGAGCTCCTGACCTCAAGTGATCTGCCTGCCTCAGCATCCCAAAGTGTTGGGGTTACAGGCATGAGCCACCACACCTGGCCCCAGTTTTATTTTTAACAACACAAATCAGTTCAAATCAAATATCTTAAAAAAGTTTTTTTTTGAACGGAAAAGCAAATACCACATGTTCTCACTTATAAGTGGGAGCTAAACGTTGGGTACTTATGGACATAAAGATGGAACAATGGACTCTGGGGGCTGCCAGAGTGGCGGTGGGGGGAGGGGTGGGAGGAGGGGTGGGGTGGAGGGGCAAGGGCTGAAAAACCATTGGTGCCAATGCTTAGTACCTGGCAGTGGGATGAGTCGTATCCCAAACCTCATTACCACACAGTATACCCAGGTAAGAAACCTGCACATATACCTTCAGAATCTACAATAAAAGCAGAAATCAGTAAAAATAAAACATAAATGTAAAAAAAAATAAACAAAGCAAGCCATACCCAGGAAGCAAGAGAATCCTTACAAAGGATGCTTCATTCTCTGGAGCAGACACCCACCGAGCGGACAGCCACAAGTAAGTTTCCTTGCAGTTTTTGAAGCCGAGGATTTGCCACATGTATGTAGACCTCACAGAGACTCTTCACTGCACGTGGAAAACCTATGAACACTTCTGCTCACAACTTCCTGTCTGGATGTTGGCGTCCAGGGGGCCTTGGAAGGGGTTTGTGGCTGCATGTCACCCCCCCACCCTCCCACCCCTCAGCCCCCACCCCCCAACACCCCTCCCCAACCCAGCTCTGTGGCTGCCAAATAAGGCCTCGTTTGTTACAATGAAGTGAATCAAGCTGGCGGATAGGCCTATGCTCCCTTTTCTTTTTTTCCCCGGGAGAAGTTAGACTTTTCAAGTGTGGGATCTAGATTTGCTGGAAGAATGCTTAGCTGAACGTAGTCCACAGAGAAGGATGGGGAAAACCTTTGTTTTCTAGACCTGTGAGCTTTCTAATTTAACTGGCCAACAGATGATCTTTTTCAGGAAAGAGGTCTTTACATCAGCTTGGAATGCAGCAGAAAACTGGGAATTTCATGGCAGAAAATCTCTATTCTATTTACTTTTATTTAGCGACAAGGTCCCAGCCTGACCAACATGGTACAACACTGTCTCTACTAAAAATATAAAAATTAGCCAGGTGTAGTAGCACACACCTGTAATCCTAGCTACTCAGGAGGCTGAGGCAGGAGAATCACTGAACCCGGGAGGCGGAGGTTGCAGTGAGCTGATAACGCACCACTGCACTCCAGCCTGGGCGACAGATCGAGACTCCATCTCAAAAAAAAAAAAACAAAAAACGGCTGGGCGCGGTGGCTCACGCCTGTAATCCCAGCACTTTGGGAGGCCGAGGCGGGTGGATTGCTTGAGGTCAGGAGTTCGAGACCAGCCTGGCCAACATGCTGAACCTCCGTCTCTATTAAAAAAAAAAAAAAAAAGATAAGGTCTTGCCCTGTCGCCCAGGCTGGAGTGCTGTGGTGCGGTCTCAGCTCAATGCAACCTCCACCTTACAGGATCAGGTGATCGTCCTACCTCAGCTACCAGAGTAGCTGTGCACCACCACGTCTGGCTGTTTTTTTGTTTGTGTTTTTTGTAGAGATTGTGTTTTGCCATGTTGCCCAGGCTGGTCTTGAACTCCTGGCCTCAGGCAATTCACCTGCCTTAGCCTCCTGAAGTGCTGGGATGACAGGTGTAAGCCATTGTACCTGCCTTCTATTTTAATTATTATTATTACTGAGATGGAATTTTACTCTTGTTGCCCAGGCTAGAGTGCGGTGGCATGATCCTAGCTCACCACAACCTTTGCCTCCTGGGTTCAAGTGATTCTCCTGCTTCAGCCTCCTGAGTAGCTGGGATTACAGGCATGTGCCACCACACCCGGCTAATTTTGTGTTTTTAGTAGAGATGGGGTTTCTCCGTGTTGGTCAGGCTGCTCTTGAACTCCCGACCTCAAGTGATCCTCCTGCCTCGGCCTCCCAAAGTGCTGGGATTACAGATGTGAGCCACTATTTCCAGCCTTCTTTTTTAATTTTAACACTGCTTTGCAAACTCAACTCACATGTTTTCAGAAAGATTTCAAAGTCTGCTGCCTCTGGGATGAAATTGAAACTGCTCAGCTGGGCCTGAGTGTGAGCAGCATAGCGTGGCCACAGGCCTAAGAGCCAGGCTGTGGAGGTGGCTGGAATTTGGTCCCAACTTTTACCAGGTACCCCCTAACAGTGAGCCAGGAAGGCTGCCCCACTTCCCAGAAGCTCATGGTCTGCAGATCTGAGATGGGGCCAACACTAACATCTAAACTCTTAAAAGTCATTGCAAAGATTGAAAGAGATAATTCGTAAAAGGTCTCTTACCTACAAACACTGATGATCTCATTCTTCACTCCCTTTCTTCTTTTTAATTATCTTTTCTACCTTTCCTTGCTTCTTTTTTTTTTTTTTTTTTGAGATGGAGTCTCACTCTGTCTCCCAGGCTGGAGTGAAGTGGTGTGATCTCGGCTCGCTGCAGCGTCCGTCTCTTGACAGTTCATGTGTTCAAGCAATTCTCCTGCTTTTGCTTCCCGAGTAGCTGGGATTACAGGTGCCCGCCTTCATGTCCGGCTAACTTTTTTGTGTTTTTAGTAGAGATGGGGTTTCACCGTGTTGGCCAGGCTGGTCTCAAACTCCTGACCTCAGGTGATCTGCCCGCCTCGGCCTCCCAAAGTGTTGGGATTACAGACGTGAGCCATCACGCCCAGCCCGTTTTTCTTGCTTCTTAATTCATCGAGGTCATACTCAGAGGAAGGCCCTAGACATGGGAGAACAGTGTTGAATTCCAGGAGATCCAGTCCTCAAGGAGAACATCTCCTGGGGCAAACGCACAGGTGAATGGAAGGATGGTTACAAAGTGTGTCCATAGGCTCAGAGGAGGACCCTTTCACCTGGGCAGCTCCCGCTGTCCTTCTGGATCTAGCTGACTCCTTTCCTAGCTTTGTGTCCACAGTTTTATTTATATCCTGTCTGTCTTATAAGGAATAGCCTTCAGGCATTTGGAGGAAAATGAATGTGTACACACACACACACACACACACACACACACACACACACACACAGAGAGAGAGAGAGAGAGAGAGAGAGAGAGACAGAGAGACTGATGCTTGGTCCCCTGACCACCCAGGCCTCCGAGGAGAAATGGAATAAATGGAAGAGGACACAGCAGCCACTGTCCTTGCACTCCTGGAAGCACGTGACGGTTGTCCAGAGAGAGGGCAGAGAGCCATTTGTGGGTGACAACATACTACTCCAGTGCAAGAAATAAAGGCAGGCAGAAGAGTTCTTATGATGTGTGGGTGACTTCACAGTCAAAGCATCAGAAGGGAAGAAGATTCAACTGGATTTGTATACAGAAAGGAGACTCCTGCAGGCTAGGGCTGGCGAACCCTCAACCCCTCCTTTGGGTCTTCAGAGGGCCTCGGAAGTGGCTACCTAGGTATTGAGCAGACAGGGTCCTCAGCCAGTCCCAGCCCCACCAAGGTGAGCCTCCGGGACTGTGGCCAGGATTTGGGGGCCTTCTCTTCACCCAGCCTTGCGAGCCTTCAAGGGCTGAAGCTGCAGTGGGTCAGGCCACGCCCAGTGGATGCGGCTTATCCAGTGCCCGGCCCCCGACTCTCTCCTGAGCACAAAAGCCTCTTGTGTGGCTGAGTGCAGAGAGCGGACAGAGACCATCCTCTCTTCTCTTTGTCATTAACGTAATCTATTTGATCTTGAGGGTGGTTTTGTTTCAGTCTTTGAAGGGGTGAGGGGGACACAGGGTGGCATTTCTTCTGACTTTGAAGAGTAGAATGAAAGGGTTAAGCAGGAAAATTAAGCCCCAAAAAAGTTGCATCTGGGGTCCTCTTTACCTTGTCAGAAAAGAGCTTATGCTCAGACCTATGGGAAATTCTATTCTTTGTAAGGAGAGTGATTTTGTTATCATTATTGCTGCTAATAACATGATTACACTTGTTTACATTTATTTATGTACATCTTATCTCTTTTTCAAAAGGATTTTAACATACCAGTGAAACAGGTTTACAATGATTAAATAAGGGAATGATGGCCAAGAGAAAATAAGAATAGAAGAACTAAGATGATAACAGGTAAGAAGTTCTAAGTTAACATTTCCCCTGAGGGCCTGGGCAATGACTGGACATGGATCAGGACTCAGCTCTGAGCTTCCCAGCAGCCACGTTAACGAGGGAAACACTCACATGGTTCACAGAATCAGCAAGAAACAAGCTGTGTCAGTGAAAGACATCACTGTGCAATGTATCAAAAAATGTATTATCAGTAAAATTCCTCCATAGATTTGAATATTAGGAGATATGGCCCTTCGGGAACTCCCAGCTACTTCTAGAACAGCACTTTCTGTTTTTTGTTTTTGTTTTTGTTTTTGTTTTTGTTTTGAGACTGGGTTTCACTCTTGTTGTCGAGGCTGGAGGGCAATGGCACGATCTCAGCTAACAGCAACCTCCACCTCCCGGTTCAGGCGATTCTCCTGCCTCAGCCTCCCGAGTAGCTGAGATTATAAGTGATTACCACCAACGCCCAGCTAATTTTGTATTTTTAGTAGAGACAGGGTTTTTCCATGTTGGTCAGGCTGGTCTCAAATTCCCCACCTCAGGTGATCTGCGCACCTTGGCCTCCCAAAGTGCTGGGATTACAGGCATGAGCCACCGTGCCCGGCCTGTTTTGTTTTTTTGAGATGGAGTCTCATTCTATCTCTGTCTCCTAGGCTGGAGTGCAGTGGTGCGATCTTGGCTCATTGCAACCTCTGCTTCGTAGGTTCAAATTATTCTCCTGCCTCAGTGTCCCAAGTAGCTGGGATTACAGGTGCGTGCCACCATGCCTGGCTGATTTTTTGCATTTTTAGTAGAGATGGGGTTTCATCATGTTGGCCAGATTGGTCTCGAAC
Source organism: Cebus imitator (assembly GCF_001604975.1). Lineage (NCBI taxonomy): Eukaryota > Metazoa > Chordata > Mammalia > Primates > Cebidae > Cebus > Cebus imitator. Next base: position 7,781,748 of record NW_016107316.1, read on the forward strand.
TCCTGACCTCAAGCAATCCACCCACTTTGGCCTCCCAAAGTTCAGGGATTACAGATGTCAGCCACCATGCCAGGCCTAGAACAGCATTTTCTAAATTGTGTTTTCTGAAACACTGATTTGGTGAGACATTAAGAGGTATTTCTTTGCGGTGGCTCACCCCTATAATCCCAGCACTTTGGGAGGCCGAGGCGGGTGGATCACAAGGTCAAGAGATCGAGACCATCCTGGTCAACATGGTGAAACCCCCTCTCTACTAAAAATACAAAAATTAGCTGGGCATGGTGGCACACGCCTGTAGTCCCAGCTACTCGGGAGGCTAAGGCAGGAGAATTGCTTGAATCTAGGAGGCAGAGGTTGCAGTGAGCGGAGGTTGCGGTGAGCGGAGATCGCGCCATTGCACTCCAGCCCGGGTAACAAGAGCGAAACTCTGTCTCAAAAAAAAAAAAAAAAAAAAAGGTATTTCTCAAAAGCAGACACTGTGGCCAGATGTGCATGGTGAGTCTGACACTCTAGTCCGCTCTCAGAGATTTGTAATGTACTCTCCTGAGGACTCTGAGAAGTCTGCAGGAAAAAAGAAGTGTTTAATTTTGTTCAAACAATCATCTTCCAAACTCTTTTGATCACAGAGCCAGAATTTGGGGAAATCTCTAAATTCATGTGGCAAAACTGGTTTTCCCAGGACGCCCTTTGGGAAATGCCGCACATTCTTTCTGGTTCCGATTTCCACACACACACACCAAACAGGCTCTATCTCTTTGGGAGAGTTTTGATGCGCCTAAGACTCCCTTGGCCTTTTCCACCCTCTTCCTCCCTCAGGGGCTGGACTCCACTCAGCCGCAGTGCTAGAAGCCGGCTGGGCTCTGATGTGAGTCTCCTGCACCCTGGAGAGACACAGCAAGACCTCAGGACCTTTGCACAGCCTTCCAATCTGAGCACCCACAAAATGAATGGATCTTTCATTGCTAATATTTATCCCCTTTCATTGCATAATATCTATGCCAACAAACCACCATTTCTATTTTACCAAAGACTTCCCAGTGCACCCCAGGACTCTGGGGTGGGAGTGGGTAGTCCCACCGTGTGGGTACCAGGCAGTTCCATTACAGCATTATCAACAGAGATAACTCTGGGCTCTTGGGAGAAACAGAGACCTGCGTTTCCAGGTGGGCTTCCTGGAGGAGTTGACACTTTAACAGAGATTTAAAGGATCGCACAAGCTCTATGAAGAGGAGGTGTGGGGTGCATTTGAGGCCTGGAAGGAACAAATGGTCAGAATTGGCTCTGGGTAGAACAAATGGTGGGACAGAGGGTGCGACTGGCGAGCTGGAGGGCGCCAGTGTGAGCTTCCTGTCCAGGGTCCCGAGGAGAGGGACCCCTGGGGGCATGGCAGGGCTGTCCTGTTAGAGCCTCTTGGTGATGATGGGCTGTGGTGTGGAAGGATGCATGGCAGCCGTGGGCTGAGGCTGCAATCCAGTGATGAGGACCCATCCAGGGCAGCAGCTTTGGGGCGCACGGCAGAGCCCCGGCCCTCTGCTCCAGTGGGATAATAGGGAGACATGACAAGCTCTTCGTGCTCCCTGGAGGCTTGGTGCTCTCCCTGGCTGGACGTCAGAACAAATTAAGGGCACTTGTCTCACAATCCCCACCTGGCTGGCAGCGTCGTGGGGCTGGCTGGCAGGGGAAATGTGTCACCAGCAGCATCTTGGACCTTGGCCATGGGTCTCAGAGCAAGACAAGCTCTCTCTGCCCTGCCGGTTTAGGGAACAATGTTCAGGAGTACAAGAAACTCTACGGCAACCAAAGACCTGCGTCAGGGTCATGGTTCCATGTTTTCTGTGCTCACCAATGTTGAAACAGAAGCCTCACACTACATCAGCATCGCGGCTGGTTTCTGTAAACAGTCGGAGGCCGCACGGAGCCGGAGCAGGAGGCAGAGCCAGAGCCAAGCTGGAGCGGGGCAGCTCCACGTCTTCCATTTCCCTGTGGCTACGAGTGCTTTTGTGCGTGATCTCATCTGACTTCACAATACCCTATGACTCGGGGATTCTTTGTTTTCCCGTTTCACAGACAAGGAAACCCTGCAGGTTCCAGGGAGGGGCAGGGAGTTACCCAAGGTCTGATTCCAACTTCAGTGCTCTGTCTAATGGACTAGATGTGGAGGCTTTTCAGAGCTTGGTGTAGCAGCGCCGGTGGGCAGACTCCCCTTCCCCATCAGGGTCTCCCTGAGTCCTGATGCCAGGAGGACATGGCACCCTAAGGTAGGGCACCTTGAACACATCCTGGGCTGATTCTGGGGCTTGAAGACCAAATGGCTGGGAAGGAAAGAGGGACGATGAGTTGGATGTCATCACCCAGTGCTTGGGAGCTGACCTAGAGTTACCACCGGCAGTGCTGAAAAGCCGAGAATCTCTGGGTTCTGGAGAAACACCTGGGTCCGTGCTGTCCCCTCGGCCTAAAACCTCCTCCTCTTCTGTCTGTGCACGAGGCTTCGCCCCTCATGCTGGAGCTAGCATATCCTGTTATCTGCAAAGTGTCTGGAATCTCTCATCTGGGCTGGGTGCCTCTGCTCTGTCTGCCACTGCTCTTAGGACACCCGTCCCGTGCACTTAGGCCACTCTCAGGTCATGGCTTCATTTGTACTTTTCACTGCGTGAAGACTGAGACCTTGCATGGACCCTCAGATGTGCCCCTAGCACCTCACCTTGTGTCTGGACACATAAGGCTCAATCAGTATGTGATGAAGGAACGAAGGAAGAAATGAGCAAATGAGAGATTTCACTCTCCACTGGTGTAAAAGCAGACACTAGGGCTCAGGAAATCTCGCTCCATGGCTGGGGCAGCGCGGCTGGTGGCTCTAATTATGGGTAAATCTAAACATTGGATCCCCTGAGCTCAACTGAGGTGTGCAGTGGCTCCTGGCATCTGTCTGCTAGTATCAGCTTGTCAGGGTTCTGAGGCAAACAGTTATTTTGTTGAATTATGCAAAGAGTCAGGTTGTTGGAATTCCATGTAGATCTCAGCCAAAGCCTGGTGATGCTTTGAGAAAATGGAAATACAAAATGGAATTCAAAAACAACTGTTTTTTAACACTAATATGTGTTTGCTGTAGAAATTTTAGAAATGCGAGCCTATGAAAAGAATCAATGAGGCTGGGCGCAGTGGTTCGTGTCTGTAATCCCAGCACTTTGGGAGGCTGAGGCAGGCAGATCACTTGAGGCCAGGAGTTTGAGACCAGCCTGGCCAACATGATAAAACTCTATCTCTACAAAAAATACAAAAAGTTAGCAGGGCATTGTGGCTCCCTGTAATCCCAGCTACGCGGAAGGCTGAGGCAGGAGAATCTCTTGAACCTGGGAGGCGGAGGTTGCAGTGAGCTGAGATCGCACCGCTGCACTCTGGCCTGGGCAACAGGCCAAGACTCTGTCTCAAAAAAAAAAAAAAAAAAAAAGAATCAGATAAACAAATAAAACAACTATCTCACCACCTAGTGGTACTGCACATTAGTAGCTGGGGCCACCTGTGTACCTTTCTTTGATTCCACGTGGCCCCTCCACGTGTTCTCTCCATCACCATGGCTTTACCATAGCCAGACTCCTTCAGTATAAGCTCAGGGCTCCAAATGTCCAGGTCCCAATAAACAGACCCAGATGGAAACTGAAGGCACTCAGACTCATTTTTGCCCGACTTCATTGCTAGAGGCAGTTAGAAAGTTCCACTTAGGTTCAAGGAGAAGAAGCATGAACCCCACATCTCAATGGAGGCTCAGTATTTACTATTACAATGTTAACTGAAGTCAATGTTATTTCAATCAGGAGTCCTTTATTGTTTTTTTTTTGTTTTTGAGACAGAGTCTTGCTCTGTTGCCCAGGCTGGAGTGCAGTGGAATGAATTTGGCTCACTGCAACCTCTGCCTTCCGGGTTCAAGGGATTCTCCTGCCTCAGCCTCCTGAGTAGCTAGGATTACAGGTATGTATCACTGTGCCTGGCTAATTTTTGTATTTTTAGTAGAGACCGGGTTTCACCACATTGGCCAGGCTGGTCTTGAACTCCTGACCTTGTGATCTGCCCATCTAAGCCTCCCTAAGTGCTGGGATTATAGGCATGAGCCACCACGCCTGGCCAGAGTCCTTTATTGTTGCACTAAAGTAAAAAAAAAGAATTCTTGGCCAAATGATGTACAAGCACCTTACACTGTGTGGTATTTCTCAGGTTCCAAAAATCTTAGCAGAACTCATTTCATTATAGTTTCCTGGTAGGGATCATCAATCCCGTTTTACAGTGGTGGAAGCAAGTCTAGAAGGAATGAACAGAGATTTCTTCAGTGTCAGTAATTGATAGAGCTGGAAGTAGATCTAAATAGCCTGTTTCAAACCCAGAATTCTCTCCTCTGCCCCAGGTAACACCACTGGTAGGCAAAGTGCACCTGGGAACCAGTCTAGTCTTAGAAAATTGTAAAACGGATGCAGGGGGTAAAATTTGCTTTTTAATGTTTTAACTTTAATTTGGCCTTCTGCCTCTGACTCTAGAATGGTTTGTACTGAGTAAATATTAACCCAGGGCTCCATGGCCAGTGTTTTATGAGCTGGTGGAGTGCCCCACAGCAGGGGCTGGGGAGAGAAGTGGTGGTTGGCCCCACATTTGAAGATGGCACCTGATGCTTGGGTCAGCAAGTATCTGAAAGGCTTTGCAGCTTGCTGGGCAGCCCAGGTGGGAACTTACCTCTTGATGAAGGCATCAGGAGTCCCCCAATCCCTCAGGAAACCCCCGATCCCTCAGAATAGATCAGATGATGAGCTGGACTTGTATTAGTTCATTTTCACACTCCTGATAGAGACATACCGAAGACTGGGTAATTTATAAGGAAAAAGAGGTTTGGCCGGGCATGGTGGCTTATGCCTGTAATCCCAGCACCTTGAGAGGCCGAGCTGTGTGGATCACGAGGTTAGGAGATCGAGACCATCCTGGCCAACATGGTGAAACCCCATCTCTACTAAAAAAATACAAAAATTAGCTGGGTGTGGCAGTGCATGCCTGTATTCCCAGTTACTTGGGAGGCTGAGGCAGGAGAATCGCTTGAACCTGGGTGGTGGAGGGTGCAGTGAGCCCAGATTGCGCCATTGCATTCCAGCCTGGCGACAGAGGTAGACCCTGTTTCAACAACAACAACAAAACGCCGGGCGCGGTGGCTCATGCCTGTAATCCCAGCACTTTGAGAGGCTGAGGCGGGCGGATCACAAGGTCAGGAGATTGAGATCAGCCTGACCAACATGGTGAAACCTTGTCTCAGCTAAAAATACAAAAACTAGCTGGGTGTGATGGTGCGTGCCTGTAATCCCAGCTACTCGGGAGGTTGAGGCAAGAGAATCCTTTGACACAGGAGGCGGAGGTTGTAATGAGCCAAGATCGTGCCACTGCACTCCAGCCTGATGACAGAGCAAGACTCCGTCTCAA
>NW_016107316.1:7788503-7802572 GCF_001604975.1 Cebus imitator
TGCCTCAGCCTCCTGAGTAGCTGGGACTACAGGCACCCGCCACCATGCCCGGCTAATTTTTGTGTTTTTACTAGAGACAGGGTTCCACTATGTTGGCCAGGCTGGTTCCAAACTCCTGACCTCAAGTGATACGCCTGCCTCGGCCTCCCAAAATGCTAGAATTACAAGCATGAGCCACTGCGCCCAAATTCTGCAGGACTCTAAAGAACTGATAAGCCAGTCCTGTAGCTCTGGGGCCTAACAGATAAGATGATTCCGATTGTAATGATGCTGATGTTGCCTTGATAAAAAGAGCCCCAAAGTCCCTACGGTTGCGTCTCCAAAGTGGCAAAGTGGAAGCCACATGAAGGAATCGTTCCCCATCATGAATTGTCCTTGCAAGTGTGTCTCTTACCCTGCTCTGCTGCTGCTCAGTCCACGGAACATAATGGGGGCCTGGGGGATGATTACCCAGTAATTCTAGAGGCTCATGGCTTTGAAACAGCAATGAGACAGAGAACCTGATGGTGGAAAAACTTACAGAGAAGAAAATAGGCCATAGATGGGACTTGCCCAAGTCTGACTTAGGGAGTAGGAAAGACAAGGGAGCTCACATTGCCAAAAACTCAACCCAACCCATGGTGTACCGGGGATTTTAGGAATTTCCTTTGTGCCTCTGATATCTTTTTAAAGTGAAGATTCACCCCATTCTACAGAACAGACCACTGAGGCTCAGAAATGCCAATGCCTGACCCCAGTGATACAGGGACAAGACCTCAGATCTGCCTAATTCCAAGGTTCTGCTTTGTCTTCCTGCCATTGTGAGTGGACAGAAGTGCTTGGCATTTTTAGAGGAAATTAGCATCATGTTGTGTAGTTTGTGCTTGGAATACCAGTAGGATTAAGGAAATTGCAGGACTGGTACCTTTTAGAATTTTCCATTTGCAAAAGCCACAATTCTGTAACAAACACTCCTATAACAAAAACTCAAGATGAAAGAGCCGGAGAGACGCAAATTAAAGGCTTGGAAAGATGCAATCAAGTCTTTGTCTAGAGCAGCGGAGACAGGAACCCAGTGGCTTTAGTCAACAAGTATTCATTGAGCACCTACTTTGTGCAGGAGGCCCTGAGAAATGATAACCTCTCAGTCTCCCTCCCTCCCTCCCTCCCTTCCTCCCTTCCTTCCTTCCTTCCTTCCTCCCTCTCTCCCTCCCTCTCTCCTCCTTTTCTTCCTTCTTTCTTTCCTTCCTTCCTTCTTTCCTTCCTTCCTTCCTTCTTTTTTTTAGACGGAGTTTCACTCTTGTTGCTCAGGCTGGAGTACAGTGGGGCAATCTCGACTCACTGCAACCTCCACCTCCCAGGTTCAAGCGATTCTCCTGCCTCATACTCTTAAGTAGCTGGGATTACAGGCATGCGACACCACACCTGGCTAATTTTGTATTTTTAGTAGAGACAGGGACTCTCTATGTTGGTCAGGCTGGTCTCAAACTCCTGACCTCAGGTGATCTGCCTGCCTCGGCCTCCCAAAGTGCTGGAGTTACAGGCGGGAGCCACTGCAGCTGGACTTTTTTTCTTTAAACAGAGATGGGTTCTCGCTATGTTAACCAGGCTGGTCTTCAACTCCTGGACTCAAGTAATTCTGGCCAGAACTCCTGGCCTCCCAAAGTGCTGGGATTACAGGTATGAGCCACCATGTGTGGCCAGCCTCTCAGTCTTAAGTCTTCTTTGTTTTATAGATGAGTTTGCTGCAGAGCACAGAGGAATGTGCTCCGGTTTGCAGATCAGGGCTGGTCTAAGAGTTGTGTCTCCTTCCTTTAGCTTGATGAAAACAACTCTCAGCTGGGCTCAGTGGCTCATGCCTGTAATCCTAGCACTTTGGGAGGCTGAGGTGGATGGATCAAGAGGTCAGGCGTTGAAGACCAGCCTGGTCAACATAGTGAAACCCCATCTCTACTAAAAATACAAAAAATTAGCTGGGCGTGGTGGACTGCCCCTGTAATCTCATCTACTCAGGAGGCTGAGGCAGGAGAATCTCTTGAACCCAGGAGGTACAGGTGGCAGTGAGCTGAGATGGTGGCATTGCCCTCCAGCCCGGGCGACACTGCAAGACTCTGTCTCCATAAAAAAAAAAGAAAACAAGTCTTCCAGGACTTCTCTGGAGCAAAGCCAGTGGTCCTCCTTGGATACCGTGAGCCACCAAGCTCGGCTCTGAAGCAGGTGGACAAGTTCAGGGCTCCCTGTTCTGATGGGTCCATGGTCATTCTGAGGCTTTTGCAAGTGTTTTTCTGGTGCAGAGCTCTGCACTGGCCCTCCAGAGAGAGAGACACAGAAGGGCTGATTTTGCAGACACACTCGTGGTGAGAGCGGCCATCAGCTGAAACGGCCCTCCTGTGCTTCTCAGAGTGTGTGGCTAGACCTCCCTTCCTCCCGTCACCAACTCACAGGACCATGGCGAAGTGGGTGTCCTGCGGGTCAGGACTGAGAACAGTGGCTGAGATGGCGACAAGAGCAGCCCCAAGTGGCTTGATCTGAACACAGAGGAGTTGTTGGCTGCAGCAGCAGATTAGTCAATCCCAGATGGCATCTGCGAGCAGGGAGTTTGAGGTGAAAAAGACCTGGACTTCCTTCCTCCTTCACTAAGTCGGGTCTGGAGAGTGGGTCATCACACTGTAATTATACTCTGGCAGGAAACAAGTAACTAGGACATTTCTCTAAGTGAGGGAGGAAGGAAAACATCCAAGGCTCTGGGGATCCTTCGGCTTCTGCTCCTGCAGCAGTGGAGTCGTAAGAACAGCCACATACTCTTCAATCTTTGCCAAGCCCCGGGAAGAAGGTATTTTCCACTGTAGTCTACAGATGCAGGAATGGTGGGTTGCCCACAGCTGCAGTGCTGGTCACTGGTGCCACAGAGGCTGGGAGTGAATTGTACGTGTGCCTAACTCAGAAGCCCCTGCTCTAACCGGTCTTATGTAGAGGGCGCACTTTCTCTTATGAGCTCAGCGTAGCCATAGTTAGTTGCACAGGGGTGCCCATCAAGGAGGCTGACATTCACCCTTCACTTTCCCTGACAACTTGAGTGCCTTGGTGTGTTTCTGCGTCTGACTGGAGGAAAGGGTTCCTGTTCCTTCATACAAATGTGCTGTCTGTCCACAGGCCATACCCCCAGGGCTGCGCTGACCCCACAGCGGCGCCTTTCTTCTAGTTCACACGAAGGGACCAAGTAGACTAGTCATGGCCTTCTGTTAGCTGTTGTCAGTTAAACTCCTCTGGGCCTGAGTGTTTTTCCTCTGAGCGGTGAGGCTCTTGTGCTGCCTTCTTACTTACAAAGTAAGTGTTGAGGCTGCAGGACCTGTGAGATGTTTGCAGGCTGGGGTGTGTGCGAAGGAGAAGCGTCCCTGCTTAGACTCGTGACTCCCTGGGCTCGCAGTACCTCTACTGGCCGTCCCAGTTCCTGGGTTGGGGTTCATCCAATACTGGCTGCCTCAGCCTGAACTTCGATGGGCTGGTGACCAGGCCCTCACCACAGGGCTTCCAGGGACCACCAGTCTCTGGTGCAGGCATATGCTAGGAGGAAAGGGTGAAGCAGCCAGCTGCCCCGTGCCCTGTAAGGACCCACAGTGCACCCGCACTGCAGGCGCTCTGCGGTTGGGCCCTGAGCTGTCTCTTTCTCACTGCCTTGCTTTTGTAAATGTCCCTGGCCTCTTTGCCCAGCAGATTCCGCTTCCTCTGTCCCATGCTGCGCACGCAGCATGGAGCACAGCCCTGAGCGCACAGGAGGTGCTCTGCCATGCTCCCTGAACTAGTGGTCAGGTGAATGACCCCTGGCCTTGCTCTGACATTGCCGTGTCCCTTGGATTGCTCCCCCTTTCCCACAGCCTGGGCCCATTAAGCTTCCATCTTCTCTCACCTCCTTATCTCCCAGGCTTGGGAGTCCTCCGCTGGGAGGTCCTGGGAGGTGTCCCAGCTTCCCCCTAGGCAGATCCCCTGCAGGTCAGATTCAGGGAAACCCCCACCCCCAGAGGGGCATTGTCTCAGTGGGTTGAAAAGGCCACTTTCCTCCAGCTCATTGATCAGATCCCAGAGAACAGTGGGGAGCTTGAGCCCAGGGGCCGAGGCATTTTGAGGGGCTGGGGCTTTCTGAGAGCCTTTATCTCAGCACAGGAGATAAGACCCCAGTGGCCACAGGAGCCATAAAGCAGGGAAGGGCTGGCGGTTGAGGATCCTGGGGAGCCGGGCTTTGAACTCTGCCCTCCTGGGGGTGGGAAGCCTTTATGGCTGGGCAGCTCTGGGGCTGAGGTGGGAGCAGAGCCATTATGGGAGAAAAGAGTCCCCAGAGCTGGCCCCCTGGCACCCAGACTGCTCGGTGAGACAACGGAGCTCTGAGAGGTGGGACCTGCGGCGGAAACAGCACTGCCTCCTGGCTTTATTGACTTGTAAACGACACCATTAAAGAGGAAGCCCTCACCTTGGCTGGAAGCAGCTGTGTGAGCTGCCGTAAATCTAGGGTGAGCTCCGAGGCTGCAGCTGAGCCGGGCAAATGCCAAGCATGCTCTGGGCAGAAGGGGGTGCAGGCCGGGGATCCCCAGCACACCCACCTCCTAGCTGCACTGAGGGACTTAGTGTGAGAATTTATAAGAAGGATGGTTACCAGGGGAAATATCCATGGCTATTTAGATTTTCAAGCACAAACACTTTTCAAACTTATTTTAAGAGAAGGGATCTCACTTTGTTACTCAGACTCGTCTTGAACTCCTAGACTCAAGCAATCATGCTTTGGCCTCTCGAATGCTAGGATTACAGACATGAGGCCCAGCACCCAGCCATCCAAAAAAAACATTTTTAAAAAAGAGAAAAATGTCTAGAAGTCAGAGTCTCCATTTGCAAAGTCAGCCCAGAAAGAAGGACGTTGAGAAGCCCGGGGTTTAGAGTGGACTGCAGAGGAGCGATCTTAAGTCCATTGGGGCTTCTTGCTCATTGTGTATCCGGGGTCTAGCTCCTGAGAAGCCCAGGTGTCAATTTCTTTTTTTAAACATAAAGAATAAGCGTAATACCAGCTCCCAAAGGTTGGCTATAATGATCAAATGGGGTGAACAGAGAACACCTCACCAGTGGGAGGTGCTCAAAAAGTGAATGGTCTTTCTTCTGGGATTGACAACAAAACAAAATGGAAATTTGAGATTTGGGCCCTCTTTTCGATTTTGTTCCCATGGAATTAGCTAACCTTGCACAACAAAAGACTAGACTGCCCGCTGCCTAGGGGCAGGGACAGCCCTGCCTGGTTCAGTTTTGTAGGCTTAGTTGTTAAGAAGGAAGCTGGTGTAGAATTCTGAGAATGTTTTCTACAAATGTTGGCTGAATAAATAAAACAGGGGACCAAGAAAAAAGAAGAAAAGAAGGAAGAGTGGAAGGAAAGGACAGGAGGCAGAGCTCAAGTCACTTCTCTGGACCAAGTCCAGAGCTTCTGGGAGAGAAGGAAAGGAGAAGTAACATTTGCTGCCTCCTGCGGTGAGCCCAAACGTTATAAAACTTAGTTCTCACAACCGCCAGGAGGGCCCGAGGATAATTGCCCAACCTCTGCTATTTACTTATTAACCAATAAGCGAATCTACCCTCTGGGCAAGTTATTTGCTCAGTCGTGAGTAAGTTCTTTGTGCCCTTGTCTTCTCCTCTAAAATAGTGAGAACTAAATGAGATAATACGTGTAAAGCCATTACACAGCTATTGGCAAATACTACCTGCTTGATACATGGTGGATACTGTTATGCTTCACGATGAAGAAACAGGTTAAGTAAGTTGGCCGATTGGATTCACGAAGCTGAGAAGCACATGGTTGGATTTCCTCTTTGCTTCTAAATCTCACCAGTTCTCTGGGGTCTGTAGCCATTGAGGCATAACAAAGACTGGTCTGTGGAATCCCCACGTCGTGTGGTCTCAGAATTTATTACCAGGCAGAACTACTAAAAGGAACTCTTCAGGGGACACAACTTTTTTTTTTTTTTTTTTTTTTTAGACGGACACAACTTTTTAGGCTGAGCTGCTGGAAAGGGTTAATTGGGCCATTGGGATTCTTATCTTTGCCTGTGGGATTCCTTCATTCATTAAATAACAAACAGATAAATAAACAAAGCCAAAAGGAGGTTAGATCCTTAGATGCTGACAGAGCCCTTGCCCGGCTCAGAGTCCGGAGCTTCGGGGAGCTCAAAGCTCTAGGACAGGGTCCCTCACCTCCCAGCCTCCGGAGACTTAGTATCAGCTGCTCCCTGCTTGTCACAAGGACATCCTCAGTGCTGTGTGTTGGCGGGAATGCCACGCTGGTGTCCGTCTCTGGGCATCAGTTTCTTATCGTATAACAAGGAGGCTGGATGGCTAGTGGCATTTCCCACCATCTAGCATTTTCCAACGATTCAGTGAGGGAGCTCTCAATCCAGGAACTACCGTGGTCCCTCTGCATCTGGGATTTCAGCCTAACCTTTGTAGGGTCTGGAGAATTCTGGATCGAATGCTTAGATAGCTCTCTGCACAAGGCACTGTTCTGTATGTCCACACATACTAACTTATCTAATACTCACCTCAATTCCACTCCCTCTTTACGATCGAGGAACTGAGACATGAAGAGTTTAAGCCCACACGGCCAGCATGTAGTGAAGACTTTGACTCTGCACCGTCTGGTGACGTCGTCAGTGCCACACTATGCTGTCTCCCTGCAAAACGGATCCAAGCCAAATAGATTTCAGTATACAAAGTGGCTGTTGATGTTCCAAGGAGGCATAGAATGAAGAAGCTATAAAGACAGATGGAGAGAAGAAGGAAGGGCAGGGGCAGAACAGGGAGAGAGGATGGCGTGGTGGGGGGGAGGCAGGGGCCGGGGGTTGCTCCTCCCTTGCAGCACCTGAGACACGTGGTCTCTCTGCCTATTCCTTCCTCCAGCACCCAACCCCCTCTGCCAGCAACTTCCTGATAATCCCGCTAAGAATTCCAGGCAGGTCTCATTGCTTCTTGGAAAGTAGCCGACAGAGGCCCACACCCTGAACCTGCAAGTCTGGTTGGTTCAGAGTCCTGAGACTGGCAGAGAAAGCTCCTGGGGCAGGCCGGGCTTCCCACCCCCCGAGTCTGGGCCCAGGCCTGCTGCATTCCATTCTCGGGTCCTAAATGCCTCCTATTCTTTTACAAATCACTGGTTCAGACCTAAATTATCCAGATAATTGAGCCGCCTGGCCCATCATTTTGTTGGCATAGACACGATTTCTATGTAATCTGAGAATATTCTCTCTGCCGCAGAGTTTCTTCCAGAGGCATTATTTCGAATCTTCTTTAAGAAACAAATTTCCCGTTGCCATGGAGATCATCTTTTGGCTAATTTTATCGGGCTCAGGAGCCAGGCTGGAAGCAGCTCTCTCCTGTCTCCCAGGTTCTCTACTTTGTAGAGTCCCAGGTTGTCTGTCAAATGAGGCTCCCAGATCTCAGCGGCTCGAGAATGAGACCATTCAGATGACGGCTACATTTTGGTTTTGAATTTTAAAAACCTTGGCATCATCTGCACAGGCATTTTTTGATGTTTTAATGAGAAAACACGTACAATAAAAATTCAGAGCTGATAAGTTTCCTAAATGCATGCTTTCTGGAACCTGACTGTGAGGAAACTGCTAAAATGAGAGGCTTCTGAGCAAGCAAAGACTTCAGAGCATTCAGAAAGAGGAAAAGGCATTGCTTGGGTACCATCCCTGCGCTGCCCCAGGTGTACTAGGGGAAGCGTGGAGCGGAGCGTGCAGTTTGCCTCTGTCGAGTGACCTGGGGATAATTAAATTGCGTCAACGCTTCGAGGGACTGCAAGGGTCATCTCTTTAAAACTCTAATTTTATACATTGGGAAATTAATCCAAATTCTCTGGAGTTAGATTTGGTTCTTGGGAGGGTTTGTAACCCAAGTCTCTGGACTTGCGGTCACTTGGGATAAAATCCAAACCAAATCCTCCCCGGCTGGACCAGGCGCGGCTCCCTCCAGGTGCTGAGCCTCTCAGCTCCCGTGCAGCCTGCTTTTCTCACCTCCGTGTCTCTGCACATTCTACCTCCTGCTCTTTGGAAGCATTTCCACATTCATACCCTCTTGGACAGTTTTCGCTATCCTTCAAAGCTCACCTCAAGTGTCACCTTTTCAGGAATTCTCTAGGCTGGGCCAAGTTCTCGTATGAAGCCCTCACACTGTGCAATTACTTGTACATGTGTCATTTTGTGTTCCAGGCAGGGAGCCCTTTGGGGATCGTCTTGCAGTCACCTCAGAGTTCCAGTGCATAGGACAGCACCTGGCTTGGAGGAGAGACTCACTGAATGTTTGAAGAAGTCAATAATCCTAACGGTTAGCATATGAGAACCTACTAAGAACAGGTATTGTATTAATGTGTGAGGTCACTTAATATGAAGTGATATTATCACCTAGGAGGTTGATACCTCTTAGGATTAGTGGGAGTGTTAAGTGACCTAATACATTCATAGCTAATACATTGTTTGACTATTGAGGAAACTGAGGCACAGCAAAGGGACTTGCCAGAGCCCACCCAGCTAGGCAGTATTGGAACCAGGATTCAAACTTTGGCAATGTGTGTCCAGATTTTTCATTTTTAACAGTTACGGGTTCCAGATGTGCTGGCACCTTGGCATTTTAGAAAACAGCAGAAGCAGGAAAGTCTCTCTGACCTTCTTCTGCCATTCTCCCCTGAAGCAGGCCACGAAGAATTCTCTGACCTTCCTCTAAAGTGGGTCCAGAGGTGTCCTCCTTATATCCAGAAGAAAGGAATGAAGACACAGAGACACAGATAATAATCTGGATAAATGGGCGCTACTGAGTTCCCCCTAGTTTATTCACATTATTTTTAATATTTATTTGAGACAGAGTTTTTGCTTTTGTTGCCCAGGCTGGAGTGCAGTGGCATGATCTCAGCTCACTACAGTCTCCACCTCCTGGGTTCAAGCAATTCTCCTGCCTCAGCCAACCAGGTAGCTGGGATTACAGGCACGCAGCACCATACCCAGCTAATGTTTTCTGTATTTTCAGTAGAGATGGGGTTTCATCATGTTGGCCAGGCTGGTCTCAAACTCTTGACCTCAGGTGATCTGCCTCCCTCAGCCTCCCAATGTGCTGGGATTACAGGCACACACCACCACACCTGGCTAATTATATATTCTCCATAGAGACAAGGTTCCACCTTGTTGGCCAGGCTGGTCTCAAACCCCTGACCGTAGGTGATCTGCCCACCTCAGCCTCCCAAACTGCTGGAATTATAGGCGTGAGCCACCACGCCTGGCCGGCTTATACACATCAGATAAGGCTCTTTTGTCCCTCAGTCACACTTCTGCATACCTGTCCCTAAAACTACAGTTCTCCTGGTTTCTTTGGGTCTTCATTTCTGAAGGCTCTGTGTCACGTGAACACTTACATAAATTCGTATGTTTTTCTTTTGTCAACCAGTCTTTTGTTATAGGTTCCTCCGATATGAATCTGGTGATGAGTGAGGAAAGATACATTTTCCCCCTCCTATAGCAGGTATTCTAGATGCCTTTTAGATCAATGTGCAGCCCTGGAGTGCAGGTATAAACCGCATTGTGTAGGTGAGGGAATGGACAGTGATAAGATGGCTCTTCCCGGGTCACATGGGCAGCGAGTAAGGCAACCGGGTTCAAAGCTGGAATGTCTGACTTCAAAGCTGATTCTCTTGCCGCTTCACTGTACCGTCTCCAAAATTAACTATGAAATGATGTGACACTGACCACAAATGTTGTATTTCCACTTTCATACCGTCTTAGACATTGAATTTTTGCTATCCTTCAAAGCTCACCTCAAGTGTCACCTTTTCTTGTGAGACTTTCTAACTTTCTCGTACGATTTCTATTTAAAATACTTCAATTCTGGGATCCCTCCTACTCCCTAGCACAGAAAACCCCAAGGCTTATCTCTTCTTTGTACATCTGAGACATGTAACAAGTGTTGGTGTGACAGGGGCAGCTCTCTCCATCACAGGGAACCTTCCCTAGTACCAAGATTGTGAGCAGATGGTTTTTATCTTCATTCTGTTACTTCAATTTAAATAACACACGAATGAGTCCTCTAACTTGAACTTTTCAATCAAAGAAATAAGTGGAAAGGAACCAAAGTCTCTTCACTCAAGAGACAAAGATGCTGATGCCTGTTTGTATAGATGATACCTGTAGTAGTTAAGTACTTGCAGTACGTCCTTGGCATGTGACCTTCCTCCTCAGTAGGAGGTTGGGAAATTCCTCTAATCTAGAAGCAGAAGGCTGGCCAGAGGTACTGTCGGTCTTAGCCTTGCCACTGGTGCCACCATCTCGTGGGGGCTCTGTGTGTTCAGGGCAGGCTCGTTACTGCGTGCAGCAGGATGGCACTTTCATGCTGCCACCCTTACTTCTACGTGTACAGCTTACGAAGACAAGGTTGCCATGCTGATGGCCTTGGCCACAAGGTCTTGGAGCTACACCGTCCAGAGCATCTTTTGGATATACCCTTAATTTGTCCCAGTAGTCACACTCCTGCCATCTGCTCTCGCCTCTAGTTCTCAATGTTTCGTTGAATCTTTAATTTCGGCCTATGAAAGGGGTCCCTGTCAGACTGAATGGCCAAGGGGCAGAAACCCCCTATGGCCGCATGGCTGCCTTTGACTCACCTGCATCTGACTTCCTCTTTGTTTCATCACTGATGCAGAGGTGCAGCTCTTCAGTGACACGCCCCAGCAGCAAAGCCCCATGGGGCTTTTATAGCCTTAAATGCGCTGTGGTCTTGAGTGCCTGGGTACCGGCTCGGCCTGACTTTCATTTTTCTTTCTCTGAATTCCCAGAGCACATATTTAGGCTCTGCTCCACTTGGTATGTTCTGATTTGTCTCCTGTTTCTCCAGCTAAGGGTCACCCTCCTCCTGGGCTATGAGACGCCCCAGGCAGTGACTTCATGTCATCCTTTCTGAGTCAGTGCCTGGCAGGGAATCCCGTGCAGGATGAGTGCTCAGAATGGACTTGGTGAATGAATGAATAAATGGATGGTAAAACAAGGGATGATAACGGCAGATTCTCTTTTTCATTTTAAAGCTAAACTTAGTGAAAACTAGCTCTTATGCAATAACTTTTGATTTGAAGCCTTTAAAAATTTGGAATGAAGCCCCAAGGTCATGAGTTTGCCTGTTTTGTTTTGCTGCTTCTTCCCCTTCTTTTTCTTGGTGGGGGAGAATGATTTATTTTGGCTTTCTTGTATGCATGGATCGCCTTTCTGCCTGTTTTAATTCTGCGTCCATTTGGGATGTGAATCCTTTAGAAACAGCTAACTTCTGAGATGCTGAGAGAACTCCACACCAAAAGCCTGGATATCTGGGTTCGAATTTCACTCTGCTGACATCAAGGTGGCCTTTGATACAATCGTTTCTCCTCTCAGCATATTATTGATTTATCTATGCATAAATCTCTAAACTGTGGAGATGAACTAGATGATCTCGAAGTCAGCTTTCCTCTATCTCAAATGTTCTCTCACTATACTGCTTTTGGTAAAGTTACATTTTGGATGCCTGATTAGGTAGAGAGGAAACAGATCTTCATTGTCAATGCCATGGTTATTCAAGCACAAGGGTGGTTAAAGGGTCTGAGGCAGGATTCGCCTGGCCAAGCTAGAGGTGCGGGAGGTTTTTTTGGGAGGGTCTTCTCTGCCCCCCAGATGTTTCACTTTTAACAAGTGATGGGTTCAGGATATGCTACCCCCAAATATGACACCTTGGTATTTGAGAAAACAGCAGAAGCAGGAAAGTGTCTCTGTCTGACCTTCTTCTGCCATTGTGCCTTGAAGCAGGCTAGAAGAGAATTCTCTGACTTGCCTCTAAAGTAGGTCCAGACAGCACCATGTTCAAAGGTGTGATGTTCTGAAGCAGCTCAGCGTGGCTGGGATGTGAAGTGTGAGAAAGGGGAGGGGGCTCCAAAGGGTGGCTGAAGCCACAGGTCGGAGGTCATGGAGGTCCTTCACACAGTAGCTGGGAGGTCGGGCTTTGTTCAGAGGCAATGTGGAGCCTCCAAGAGACATTGAGCGGGGGTGGGGGCCCGGGGCGGGAAATGGCCTATTGCAGGGGATGACCTGTCATGGAACAGGCAGGAAGCAGGGTGGCCAGGCTGGAGGGTGCTGCAGAGAGTACAGGGGGGAGGTGAGAAGGGCTTGATTTGGAGCAGTGATAAAAGGAGAGGGGAGGCTGACGAGGCTCCTAGAAGGAGTCAGCCCTGGTTTGGATGTAGGGATTGGAGGGAATTTGCGGGGGCCTCTTCCGGTTGCTCCACCTCACACAAAGTACATGGGGGCACAGGAGTCACCATGGGTTCAATGTTGGTCATGCGGAGGTGGGTGGCAGGCCAGTGGCCCATCCTGCTGGAGCTGTCTTGTAAGCAGCTGGCCATCCGAGTTGGAATTAGGGTGGATCACAGCTGGGAATGGAGGATGGGAGTCACCCATCTACATTTTTTTTTTTTTTTTGAGACGAAGTCTCACTGTCATGAGGCTGGGGTGCAGTGGCACGATCACAGCGCACGGCAACCTCCCCCTCCTGGGTTCAAGCATTTCTCCCGCTTCAGCCTCCTGAGTAGCTGGGACGACAGGCATGCGCCACCACGCCCAGCTAAGTTTTGTATTTTTAGTAGAGACGGAGTTTCACTATGTTGGTCAGGATGGTCTCGATCTTTTGATCTCGTAATCTGCCCGCCTTGGACTCCCAAAGTGTTGGGATTACAGGCATGAGCCACCATGCCCAGCCCCATCTAAATTGTTAATGAACTAACCAAGAGTGAGCTTTTAGGGCAAGAAGACGGTGCAGAGCAGAGCTGAGGAGGCAGTTCTGTTGAGGGACGGGCAGGGGGACTGCTCACTGAGAAGGAAGCAATCCCGGGGGTCTGACTTCAAGAACTCTAAGAAAAGAGCTTCAAGATTGAGCAAGTGGTCAGCAGAGCCAGAGCCTCAGTGGAGGCGTGCCGTGAGACGAGGACTGAAACCGTTCCCCTGGGTCTGATGGGTGAGTGGTCCCTGGGGGTTTGGGGGATTGTATGCTCATTGGAACACTAAGGATGTCAGCAACTTGGGAATCTGTGGAACCCAAGTTAGAGTGTAGACTACTCTTTTTTGCCCGTTGAAAAATGAGAGAGATAAATTAGACGATAGAGATATGGGGTCAAGGAAAGAGTCTTTCAGGGTGGAGGGCATCTGAGCCCACTGCATCTTGGAGGAGCGGGGCTAGAAAAGAGGAAGCAGTTAAAGGAATGGTGTGTGTGTGTGTGTGTGTGTGCGTGTGTGTGTGTGTCTCCGTGTGGATGTGTCTGTGTGTGTCTGTCTCACTCTCTGTGACGGTATGTGTGTATGCCTGTGTGTCTCTCCTCTCCATGTCTCCCTGTGTGTGTTTGTCTGTGAGTGTGTTTGTCTGTGTTTTGTGTGTCTAAGAGTGTACCTGTTTCTGTGTTTATGTCTGTATCTGTGTTTGTGTGTCTGAATATGTGTCTGTGTTCATGTGTATCTCTGTGTATGCCTGTGACTATGTGTGTGTCTTTGTGTGTATGTGTATGTGTGTCTGTGTATATATGTGTCTGTGTGTCTGTGAGTACATGTCTCTGTCTGTGTGTCTGAGTGCATGTGTCTCTGTGTGTATGTCTGTGTGTCTGTGTCTGTGAATGTATATCTATGTGTGTGTGTCTGGCTGCCTGTGTGTGTTTATATATGTTTCTGCCTCTGTGTGTATGTGTCTGTGTCTATGTGTGTGTCTGTGTCTGAGTGTGTATATGTGTCTGTGTGTATGTCTCTGTATGTGTGTCCATGTCTGTATGTTTGTGTGTGTGTGTCCCTGTCTGTGTGTGTCTGTGTCTGTGTGCATGTCTATAACTGTGTGTCTCTTTTTGTGTCTGTATCTCTGTGTGTCTTTGTGTGCATCTATGTATCTGTGTGTGTATGTGTGTCTGTGTCCCTGTCTGTGTGTGTCTGTGTGTATCTGTGTGTATATGCTGTGTGTATCTGTGTCTGTATGTGTTCCTGTCTGTGTGTGTCTGTATCTGTGTCTCTGTGTGTGTGTCTGTGTAT
>NW_016107316.1:7803107-7822017 GCF_001604975.1 Cebus imitator
TGTGTGTGTCTGTGTGTTTGTGTCTGTGTGTGTCTCTGTGTGTGTCTCTGTGTGATGGTCAATATTCCAGAGGCGGCGGGAAGAGAGGAAGACCAGGACGCAGGTGGAAGAGTTGAGAAGGCACACAGGGACCCTCGGGGAGAGTTGAAAAGGACCTTGTCTGGTAGCCCACTCTTCCTGATGACATAGGAGGCGAGGCCGTCTGTGAGAGTGGGGTGGGAGCTGAGCTTAGCACTTGGGATACAGGCGTAGACTCATCTTTAAGGAATGGAGGGAGCTGTCCAGAGACGGGTGGAGAGGCTGCTCTGGGAGCCCCGAGGTTGGCAGCCACAGGTCGCTAGTGCAGCAGTTTGCACAGTGGTGAAATTAAATGTTCCCCTGTAGCTTTTGGGCTGCAGCCGTGGGAGTAAAGAGGGTCGGCAGCGACGCTGCGCAGGACAAGGCTTTGCTGGGCCTGTTCAGGGGACGTGGGAAGATGCTGGCATTGACTGTTCAGAGGCTCCTCTGAAGTGCATGTGACAGTTGGGGACATTTGCTCAGGACTCACTGCCCCAGGCCCACTGCTCTCCAGGTGTCATGGTGGTGAGATGAACAGGACTGAAATTGGACTCTGGGGCGATGGGGCCCCGGCGCCTGTGGAGACAGCACCAGCGTTAAAGCCACTGGATCCGGGCTCCAGCGCCACCATGAGCACGCTCAGGGGGCTCTCCTCTGCTCCAGCGTCCTCCTCTGTGATTGATGTTGACGGTATTTGTGTGATGGTAATAGTCACTATTGACAGGCAGGAATCAACAGAGCTTTCTTCCACCCTATTGGAAGCAAGAGTGAGGGATGAGTTCAAGAATCAACGCCATCCTTGCTGGGCTCCTTGAGGGGTCTGCATGCGCTGTTTCTCGTCATCCTGGCCATCAACAGACCTGCCAGCGGTGGGCTCAGGTCCCAAGTCCTTTCTGAGCCATGTGGCCCCGGTCTCTGCTATGATGTGGTGCTGTGCAGATGGGCTCGTGGCGCAGGTCAAGGCCCAGCTGAGCCGTGAGATGCAAACGGCCTGGATGATGGGTTATCAGAGCTGTATGCAGACCACACAGACAGCGGCCCAGATCCCCACTGCTGCCGGCTCTGCCACCCAAGCAGTCACTAGGCCCCCCTCCAGCTGCTCTGACATTCCCTTCCCAAGGCCTAAGAAATGCTCTGGCCAAGCTCGATGTTCACATGGTTCAGTGGACTCCTGGTGCATGAGATGAAAACACACACAGTCTTAGGGCCATGGGGGGCATGGTCGGGTGTTTGAGGCAAGACTGCTGTGAGCAAAGAAGTTGGGGAAGGGGCGGTGCGGGACGAGGGAGGACGTCCTGAAAGATCCAAAGGTCAAAGGAAACAAACATTGAGAAGCAACTACTTTAGGCCAAGAATTCTGCCATGGTCATTTCTTTGGTCCTCTCTGAAGCCCTGTGAGGCAGGCATTCTCATTTCCAGTTCACAGATAGAGAAACTGAGGCCCAAGGAGATTGTGCTGAGTCTGACTCCAAAGCCTGTGCCCTTTCCAGTACATAACCCTTGTCAGAACCAACCCTTAAACAAGGTTCACATTCCAAGTCATTTATTATACATGGAAAGAGCTTCTGAGGCCTGTTGAGGCTGATTTGCATAATTCATTTTTAGAACATTAATTAGCCGGGATGTGTAATAGTTCTTGTGCCAATTTGTGTTTCAATTTCAAATGCAAATACAAATTAGCAAATGTTATTCCTGTGGCACCTTAAGGATGAAACATTTGCTGCTCGTCGTGAGTATTAATCTTTACATTTCTGAAACGATCACTGATAGAAGCAATGATATCCTCTAATTTGCAGGATTGAGACAAAAAATGTAGTTTGAAGGGGTGCTGGGGTGGGTGAGAGGTGATTCTCTTTCAGCAAAAGAAAACAGCACCCATCCATCGTTAAACAGAGCTGAGGACCTACTAAGAGTCAGGCGCTGTGGTAGGAGGCAGAGATACGACCAGGGAGCGCCCACGCTTAGAGTTCTAGAAATACACACGCGTACTATGTTGTGATGTGCCTTGGAATAGGCCTAAGCTTCAAGTAGTAAAACAGAAAGATTGGAAGGTCTAGGAATGCTTCCCAAAGACAGTATGCTGGAGGAAGCCCAGTCAGGGCGGGTTGTCCTTGGTGGTAGAGGGAGCAATGGTGGCACTGGGGATATGATGAGAGAAGACAGGGACATGAAGAGACACGAGAGCTGGTGTATTTGGGGAACTCCAAGCCATTCTGCAGGTGTGACAGCAGGGGCAGGATGATGGACAGATTGCGTGCTGGCTGCTCTTTGGAATTCACCCTGCGAACCTGGGGAGGCCATTCACAGAAGCAGCTGGTCAGACTGACACCTTAGAAAGCTCACCCCGGAGGGCGTGTGGAGAAATGTTGCAAGGGGAGATTTAGTTAAGGAGTAGAGAAAGCGGTGAGGTGAACCCCCAGTGGAAGAGGAAGTAGAGATGGGGGCAGGGGACATCGTCAAGAAATATTTTAGTAATAATCAGTACAGGGAGGCAGTGTGGGGTGGTGCTTGGAACTCATCCCGCCCTCTTGACATCTTAGCTGTAACCTTGGGCAAGTCTCTGACCTTGAGCAAGTCTCTGCTTTAGCGAGCTCCTCTGTAAAGAGAGCATGATAATAAAAATGAGCTGTATCTCATAGAGTTGTTTTTCACAAAGGAAACAAGAATTGATGGAGCTGATAGAGAGGATGACGACGGGATGGTTTCTAACTGGATGTGGGGGCTGAAAAACAGCAAGGTCCAGACAAGTGTCCAGATTTCTGATCGGGAATGCTAAAATGAATGTTGTTACTCTCCATCCAATAGAGAACCTATGGAGGCAGAGGCCAGGAAAGGAATGAGTCAGCGTAGACAGTGTGGGAGCAAGGATATGGTAGACAATCTATTCAGGTTCTAGAAGCGGTCTTCTAAAGGCAGCCTTCTCAGAAACATCAGCCCCTGTGTCCTTCTCAGCAAGTCCAAGGTTATACTCTTTAGCGTCTCAACATTAATTAATTACAAAGTACAATAAATTATTGTTGACTGTAGTCACCTTGTCATGCTACCACATACTAAATCTTACCCATTCTAACTATATTTTGTACCCATTAACCCTTCTCACCCACCCTCCCCCGCCCCCACTTGGACATGTTTTGTTGGCTAAAACAATTCACAAAGGCAATCCACATGGAACGTAGACGGGTCTACAGAGGCGAGTGACTACGGTAGGATGTGGTTCATGAAGGACTATTTATTTTTTGCGCCTCGCCATGACAGATGCGTACACAGGTTGTCTTCGTGATAATAAAGTAATCGTTATGTTGGCCCTGCAGCTGTCGGGTGGCAGCCTCTCCAGCAGGTCTTCTGCATATAGTTTCATCTTTGTAACACCTCTTCAAGGCTGTTGCTACTCTCCTTTCACATTTAAGGAAATTGGAAATTGAAGTTCTGTGACTAGACCTTGGTCACAAAGTTAGTAAATAGTCTAAACTGGGCCTGGATACGGATTACTCTAACTATAAACCTCGTGCTTCCTTCTCTTCCTCCATGACTGATGCTATAAAAGATCATTAGATGGCTAGGGGTGGCGTCTAACCTAGTCTAATGATGACGAGGCACACTTTTTAGGGTTCGTGATACTTGATTGCCAAGCTTCCTCCAAGCCCTAATATTTCATGTAGGTCAATTACAGCCTAGTGTAAGTGAGGTTTCACTGGGTACTAACTTTATATAGCATGAGGCTAAATCACTTTGGTGCTCTGGGACTCTGGCTAGAAGTACAGGCTTTTGTTACCATCCAGCATCCAAGATAACTTTTTTTTTTGAGACAGAGTCTCACTCTGTCATCCAGGCTAGAGTGCATTTGTACGATCTAGGCTCACTGCAACCTCTAACTTTTGGGTTCAAACGATTCTCCTGGCTCAGCGTCCCAAGTAGCTGGGGTAACAGGCATACACCATCACACCTGGCTAATTTGTATTTTTAGTAGAGACAGGGTTTCACCCTGTGGGTCAGACTGGTTTCAAACTGCTGACCTCAAGTGATCTGCTTGCCTCGGCCTCCCAAAGTGCTGGGATTACAGGCCCAAGATAACTTTGTTATACTTAATATAACTGAACATCATTACACAACACAGGTGGAAAATGTTCTGTACCAACTTCTGTGCTTCAAACATGGAGACATGAAGTGCCAGCAGTCATTTGGTAAAGGAGAGTGTTGATAGATTCACGATGTCAAGTTTAGCAGTGACTAAATTACCACCTCATATTGCCATGGCAAATATACCAAGTACGAGCAAATCCACAAATAAGTGAAGTTGCAGTATCATATTGGGGTTGGCATACCAGAAATGTAGTTGAGAGAGCTTTGGTTATAGCAGATGACAGCTACTCAATTACCGGAATATCATCCCAGGCAAGGCCAACTTTCTCTGTAAAAATTAAAGTTAAATTTTGTGTTTTTCCAGAGAGTCGTTGGCCACCTTCTACAGGTATATATCAGAATTTATAACCTTTGATATAAGCCAAGGTAGGACATATGTTAGGAAAATATAGCAATTTAGTAGTGACAGTTGACAAGCTAATGTCACACTACTGTGGGATTTTTGGTAAGGATGAAGCTGAGAAATGAACCACAGGGAACCTCCCTTGGGTGAACCCGATAAAAGTGACCTAAAACCTGCACGGCATAGTGAGATCCTGTCTCCACAAAAGAATACAACAATTAGTCAGGTATGGTGGTGTGCCTGTGGTCCCAGCTACTCAGGGTGCTGAGGCTTCAGTGAGCTGTGTCCCCACCACTGCATTCCAGCCTCAGCAACAGAGCAAGACTCAGTCTCAAAAATGCAAACAAAACAAAACAAAGCACAGTGACCTCAATTTGAGCCTGCAAATTTTTAGTTCTCTTTTCATTTGAGAAGCATGATGGGAAGAAACTTGGGTCCTCTGGGACTCAGTTTACCTAACTGTGGACTAAGGAGGACAGATGGGTTAATTTTTTTTGTAAGAGCTCAGTCTGTTCTTTCTACAATGTCTTTAAGAGTCCTTTATTGTAAAAATTCTAAATCCATTGGTCTATAATTATTTTCTATATTACATCATGATAGTGATTTTGGATTCCAGGGATTCCTCAGATATGGAAGGACAGGCTGCTTCTACAAAAAAAAAAAAAAAAAAAAAAAAAAAACCATTCTCAACAGTATCTGATATGGCTCGATTTTCACATTTATTTAAAGCTATTGATATAATTTGGCTCTGCATTCCCACCCAAATCTCATTTGGAATTTGAATCCCCATGTGTCAGGGGAGGGAGCTGGTGAGAGGTGATTGGATCATGGAGGTGGTTCCCCCATGCTGTTCTCACGATAGTGAGTGAGTTCTCGTGAGATCTGATGGTTTTAAAGTATGTGGCCACTCCCCACTCTCTCTCTCTCCTGCCACCATGTATGACGTGCCTTGCTATCTTGTCTGCCTTTCAACTTCTGCCATAATTCCAAGTTTCCTGAGGCCTCCTCAGCCATGCAGAATTGTGAATCAATTAACCCTCTTTATAAATTACTCAGTCTCAGGTAGTTTTTTATAGTAGTATGAAAATAGACTAATGTACCTTCTAAATGTATCTGGTTCTAATTTTCTGAATTCCACTCTTTCTCAGTCAATGTCATTTACTAAATTTGGCAAGCCTGTGAATTCAACTTCTATTGTAATTCTGCAACCCAATTAAATTTTGGGTTTCCCTTTCATCTGTATCCATCCTGAAGAAATAATAAATTGAAGATTCTTTTAGGGCTGACATAGAGTTTTCTAGCTTTCAGATTGTGCTTTAAGACAGTGTTTAAAATAAGATGTTGTCATTCTCTTCATGTAAGCTCTTCCGTGGAGTCAGAAACAGATCCTCTCTACCCATCCATGTTGTTGTAATTATTATTCTCTACATCATCAGTAACTTGATCTCTAAGAACTTTGCTTTCTGAGAGTACTTTATCACAGACAACCACACGTAATAACATAAATAACTGCTTTGTCCCTGCACAATTATAGTTGTGGTTTACTAGTATTCAGAACTTGTCTACCAGTATGCCATTTTCACTAGACGTCTAGATAACTAACCTCAGGTTCACAGTTTTGAAGCTGGTCGCCCAGGGTCCAAGGCTGTTGATGTCATGGAGCTATTAGAGTGACTGCTGCTATTGCTGCAAACACGTTGCTTTTCAGGAAACCAGATGCCTCCTGCTGTTAGCAGCATAGGCTCTTGGGAGGCCAGTGGCCTGCTTCTGTTCTGTTTCTCCAGGGTCAAAACCCTCAGGTACCAGACCCCTGAGGTTGCTGACTTGCTGCTGCCACTGCTAGAGCCAGAGTCTGTGAGTGCCGTGCTGCTGGCATGTCCCTTCTCATAATGTCATTTCCAGAGGACCTGTGCTGCCTGAGTAGCCGAACCCCAGGCTCCACACTTGCCTGCCACTTTTTTTGCTGCTGCTAGAAGCAAAAGAAGGAAAAACAAAATGGCTTCTCTCTTTCTCCTGCCTTTCAGGAGGAGTGTCTCCAGGCAGTGTCTCCCATTGGCAGAGCCCTAGCTAAAGCCAGCTGGCAAGGGAATCTGGGGTGGGCATATATGTAGTTTTCAGGTTTCCAGGCTCCTGCAGTTCAGAGCAGAGAGAGAAAGAGAGACGGGGAAGAAAAAAGGAACTGCAAATGGAGCTGTTCACAATCTGTAAAATAGTTGGTGACTATATTATATACCAGATAAATTACTAGGCATAATATAGAATTGAAAAAAATTGAGCTTCATGGCTCAAGGATCCCATTTATTTTCCTTCCTTTAGCAATGCAATCCAACTTCTCAGCTCCTCTCATTAAGAGGTGAGGGCTACTTCTTCACCACTTCAATCTTGGCTTGCCCTGTGACTTATTTTGGCCAATAAACTATAACAGAAGTAATTGTACCAGTTCCGAGCCTAGGCCTCAAAAGGCTCTCTGTGATTTTACTTACCTTCTTTGAGTCATGCCTCCACCCGAGAAAAAGCCCAGGTTAGAATGTTGGAAGTTAAGATACTACATGGAGCATAGACAAGTTGTACCAACTGAGTCTCCACTGTAGGCTAGTTTAGCCCTTAGCCAGTCTGGCAGCTAACCATGGACACACAAGTGAGTTCAGCCAAGCACAGCGAATTCCAGCTTTGTGGACAACTCAGGTTTGTGATTTTAAGCCACTACCTTTTGGACTGGTTTGTTATGCAGCAATAGCTAACTGATACATCTGCTCTTGAAAGTGCAAAACCCAGCAAAAAAGAGATAATACACAAGTAGAAAGAATGAAAACAGATGGCTGTGTAATATATATTTACTGCTCATTAGATTATACAGTATGTCATACCCACAAAATTTCCAAGGAGGGGAGGAAGTTCCTGTGGACTAAATTTTTGTGGATTCTTTCAGTAAGAGATAAAATGTGAGCTAGGCCTTGAAAAGTTAGCAGTATTTCAGTCGACCTAGATGCAGCAAAATATTTAGGAAATAGTACAACATAAACATAAACATAATATTTATTTTATTTTATTTTATTTTATTATTTTATTTTATTTTATTTTTTGAGACAGGATCTTCCTCTGTTGCCCACGCTGAAGTGCAGCAGTGCAATCACAGCTCACTGAAGCTTTGACTTCCCAGGCTTGACCAATACTCCCACTCTCAGCTTGGGACCCCAGGTTCATGCCGCTATATATGGCTAATGTTTTTGATTTTTTGTAGAGACAGTTTCTTTCTATATTGCCTAGGCTGATTTTGAACTCCTGAGCTCGAGATTTTCCTACCTCAGCCTCCTAAAGTTCTGGGATTACAGGTATGAGACACTGCACCTGTCTGACAACCAACAATTTAACACAAGCGTCAAATGTATTGAGTGAAAATTTTGAAGAAGTCATCACTGTCTCTTTCACCTACATAAGTATTCTTTGTGGGGCAATAGCTGAGTTCTATCAGAGTAATCAAATGTGTAAACAGACCCATATATATTTAAAACAAGTTAAATTACTAAAAACAGTTTTCAAACTAGCACAGAGTCTATAGTTATTGAAGAATAGTTGGAAATTACAGGGAAGAAACATTTCTTATCTAATCTGCAATCCCACTTACAGAAGCAGTCATTATTACCATTTTAGCATATTTTCCCAATCTTTTAAAAACACATTTACATGGTAAGTATCAAATGGTAAATACAATTTGTGTAATTTTTTAGCTCTTTTCATTTTAGACAGGGTCTTGCTTTGTCACCCAGGCTGGAGTGCAATCTCGGCTCACTGCAACTTCTGCCTCCCAGGTTCAAATGATTATCGTTCCTCAGCCTCCTAAGTAACTGGGATTACAGGAATGTACCACCATGCTAGGCTAATTTTTGTATTTTTAGTAGAGACTCTTTTGCCATGTTGACTAGGCTGGTCTCGAACTCCTGGCCTCAAGTAATATACCCACCTCTGCTTCCCAAAATACTGGGATTACAGGCATGAGCCATAGTGCCCAGCCTACCCTTTCTATTTTAGTAAATGTTATCTAATTTATTAAATTGCCTAAAAAATGTAGTTTTTAATGACATCATAATATTTTATATTCTTGGTGTACCATTATTTATTTAATCTTTTCCCTTATTTGGACAATTATGCTGTTTCTTGTTTTATTTTATTTTAAGTAGCTCTAGGAAAGCCACCTTTCTATATAAAACATATTTAGATTATTTTCTTAATACGGTTTAATAGGACAAAGTTTGTGCATATTTAGGGGGGTGTGGTATATACTGTCAAATTTCTTTCTTTTCCAGGCACTGCTTATTTTATTGCATCTTTTCTTGAGTTGTGTTTATTAAAGTAACTCTATAAACATGTGTATACCGTCAAGTATATATATGTATGTAGAGTTACTTTAATAAACACAAATTGGAAAGCCTGTTGTTTTAATTTGTGTTTCCTTGAGCATGAGATAAGCTGAATATTTTTCATGCACTCATTGACTCCTTGCTTCCCCCCCCCACCTTTTTTTTGCATGTGAACTGACTGTTCATGGTCTAGAGAATTGATATTGACATCAAAGTTCTTTTGTGGATGACCAGCTGCTCCTTGCCTCCCATGGGATGTGGGCTGTACAGTAGGGAAGCTGTCATCTCCGATAAAAATGCCTATAGGATGGGCTGCCTCACATGGCCATCACCGCAGCTGTCGCCAGGGTGGCACTGCCAGGGCTCTGCTATAGACAGCCCATCTACACGGGAGGACATGGAATCTCAGACCTGAGGCTCCATTCATGCATTTGCCTATGGGGCCCTGAATGCTGCAGCACTGGTGCCTGGGGGCTGCTTGCTGTATGTGAGAGAAGCATTTTAAGGGCTTGAATTTCCCAGTGGCATAAGGCCCTGCTGTGACCAAGAGGAAAGTGGGTACTATAAGACCATGTTGCACTGGGATACTGGGCTGCTTGGCCTGGACTTGCCCTTTTCTTCTCTGACTCCATGGTGTGCAATGCTGAAGGCTCTAGTAGTGAGCTTTTGAGTCTCATTACCTGTCCAGAGTATACCATGTGGTTCTGCAGCATGCCACCTGTTAATTTCAAAAGAAAACCTGGATTTGTGCATATTCAGTGGAGGTAATATATCCATTTTGGGTCAGATCGAGCTTGGTGACGTGAGTGATGATAGTAACTCAGAGTTCAGCTTGTTGCTGTTCTGTACCCTGTGGCATTCAGGACACCTTTTATTACAGCATTTATCTCTCAGTGGTTTAATTATCTGCTCACTCAGAGGCTTGTGCCTCTGGAGTCTGAGCTCCAGGTGGGAGGGGCAGCAGGCAGCGTTTTCCCACCGCTGTATCTCCGGTGTTCTGCACAGGAGCTAGCACACAGCAGTTGCTCAGGAAATATTTGTTGAACCCCAGGAATATCATCATTTGGATTCCGAGGAAAAGAAAACCTTGCAAAAGCTTGGGTGTAGAGGTAATTTGCCAAGGAAGTTTTCAGAAGCAGCTGGCACAGGATGGCTCTGGTCCCACTGCTGCTACAGGCTCCCCCGCCCGATGCCCTCTCCTGTGCATGCCCGAAGTCCTGAGCCAGGAGGCCCTGCAACAGACAGGCCACCACAAGCCTTGCAGTGGGAGAAGGAGGCTGGGATTCACTGAATCTTGCCTGACTCTCACAAGCAAGATTTTTCCACTTGGTATGTTGTCACAGATTGAATTATGTCCCCCAGGCCAAGAGTGGTGGCTCATGCCTATAATCCTAGAACTTTGGGAGACTGGGGAGGGCAAATTACTTGAGGTCAGGAGTTTGAGACCAGCCTGGCCAACATGGTGAAACCCCATCTCTACTAAAAATACAAAAATTAGCCTCTGTGGCAGTGCACACGTGTAGTTCCAGCTCCTGGGGAGGCGGAGGCAGGAGAATCTCTTGAACCCAGGAGGCAAAAGTTGCAGTGACATAAGCTAGACCCACTGCACTCCAGCCTGAGCAACAGAGTGAGACTGTCTCAAAAAAAAAAAATTATGTCCCCCAGAAATATGGCTGATGTCCTAACCCTCACTACTTCAGAACGTGGCTTTATTTGGAAATGGGGTCATAGAGTCATTGCAGATGTCATTAGCTAAGTTGGGGTTACACTGGAGTACGTGGACCCCTACCCCAATGAGACTGGTGTCTTTATTAGAGGAGAGAAATTTGCACACAAAAACAGAAAGGGAAGACAGAGGCAGAGATTGAAGGGGAGCCGTCAGAAGCCAAGGAATCCCTGGGGCTGCCAGGAGCTGGCCAGGAAGGATCCTCTCCGGAGGCTTCAAGAGGGAGCACGTCCAGCTGACGTCTTGATGGCAGACTTTTATCCTTTAGAGCTACTGGGAAAACATTCTTTTTTTGCTTTTTGAGATGGAGTCTAGCTCGTTGCCCAGACTGGAGTGTAGTGGCACGATCGTGGCTCACCGCAACCTCCAAGTTCAAGCAAGTCTCCTGCCTCAGCATCCTGAGTAGCTGGGATTACAGGCACCCGCCACCACACCCACCTATTTTTTGTATTTTTAGTAGAGATGGGGTTTCACTGTGTTGGCCAGGCTGGTTTCAAACTCCTGACCTCGTGAACCGCCCACCTTGGCCTCCCGAAGTGCTGGGATTACAAGCATGAGCCTCCCTACCTGGCCAACTGGGAAAACATTCTAACCCTCATTTATCCTTTAGAATTGGGAGAACAGAATAAATCTCTGCTCTTCGAAGCCCCAGGGTTTGTGATGCTTTGTTCCAGCGGCCCTCAGAAATAAGCACGTGTGGTTTGGTATTGCCTACTCTCCTGCGCAGCCCGTGTGGGGCCAGCACGTGCGGGTCATGTGCCTGCACTCGCAGAGGCAACAACGCTCTTCCCCAGTACTGGTCTCGCTTCTGAGAAATGATCAATACACCTCAGGTATGTCTCTGTGTCTACCCTAGAGTTGCATTTTATTTCCCTCGTGTGAGTCAGATAGAGAGCTTGTTTTTTAACCCGAGCTGGATGTTGACAATCCAGCCCAGCGTGTGGGAGTCTGAGATTGTGTCTGCCATGGGGGTGGGGGGCACCCCGGCTCTGCATAGGCCACTGGGGAGACATTCTTGGGCTCTTAGAAGGTACAGAGGTCCTGGCCATTGCCTTTTATTTTGGCGAGGGTAAGGGATGGAGTCGGACAGAAATGCAAACAGCTGTACTTCCACATTGGATGCTTTAAACACTGGGGCTCCGGTTTGACACCAGAGGCAGCACTGTAAAAAGGAAGGGGAGCTAGGATCTGAAGTCCAGGCTGTGGATCTCACCTTCTTCCTCTCCATGTGGTCTTGGACAGGCCACTCCTCCTTCCTAGACTTCAGGTTCCCCACAGATATGATGGTCACACCTGTGCCCTGTGGGAGCTCATTCCTCGGCTGAGTTCCAGTGGGGTATGGCCCCTCCGAGGTTCCAGGCAGGGCAGGGATGCCTGGGACTAGGCCGGGAGGGCCAGAGGTGGAGGCGAGGGTCTGCTGTCACACAGGAGCCACCTCCCCAGTGACTCTGGCGCACCTGCCTTGGGATAATAGTGATAAAGAGGAAACCATGGTTTCTTAGTGAAATCCTTCTGCTTGAAAGACAAATTCAGCATCCGAGGACCTGGATTGAGCTCTGGTTTGAATGTGGTCAAGAAGTGCAGCCTGTGGCAAATCTCTGAGCCTCTCCGAGCCTCGTTTTCTTTACCTGGAAAATAAAAATGACAACATACACCCAGCGGGGCAGTTTTGACCTCAGGTGAGAACGTGGGTATGAGCCTGCTTGGCTGCCCTGCAGCTGGGATGGGCCAGAGATGCTGCCCAGCCCAGCCCAGAGCCTCCATGTTTTCTCCCCTTCTATGTCTCCTTCCCCCATCGGCGGGCTTCTAATGGCTTTGGCATCTCTGTGGTCCATTTCCTGGAGGGTGTAAATTATTTATGGGACGGACACATCAGCCAGCAGGCGGAGGCGCCGCCTCAGATCGATCTAGCCCTGCTCTCTGCTTCCCACCCCCGAAGGCTGCCTCCAGCCCTGTGCCTCCACCACAGGAACCTCGCACTGCTTGTTGGGGCTGTCCCTGGAGCCCTCCTCCCCTGACCTGGGCCACTGCACTCTGAGCCAGTGGGTTTCTCTCTTGGAAGGAAGGTTGGCCTCTTACCGGCCATGCATAATGGATGAGCGCTTAGAGAAGGGGTCTGGTGAGGACACTCCCCCCATTAGTGACCCTGATATCACCCCTGAGGAGCCCCCTCTCCACGCTGCTTCTGCCCCTGGCACGCAGGCTCGGACTGGGTTGGGTGTGGGAAGCAGCGTTTTTCCTAACCGTTTATAGGGTGGCCGGGAGGAGGCTCTGAGAGCGCGCAGGCTGCTGCCTCGCTGGGGAGAGTCCGGTGTGACTCTGCTTACCCACCTGACGACGCTTTCCCAGCAGGAAGCGGTGTGTCAATATCCAGTTGTTCTTGGCCTGGGGCAGAGGAGGGAGGTAATGGATTCTTTTCAGTGTCCAAGGATGCTACAGATGCTCCCCCAGAAAGCGCACATGTGCACAAACACAAAGACTTGCAAGCAATCTCGGCGGGTCCCAGCGGGTCTCCTGACCTCCTCGATAGTGGCCTCTTGTACTGAACTGAGCCCAGTTTCTGAATTCAGACAGACTCACTGTGAATCCGAACTTCACCAGCTCTCCGCCCATCTGCCTGGGACCCCGTTCCCCTAGCCTCTTCCTGCCCCAGTCGTCATTCTTCAGGTCTCAGCCAAAGCCTTCCCGGGCTCAGGGTGAGTTTAGGTCTGGCACTCTACGTTTCTTTCCCTGACATTTGTGACCCTGGTTCTTATGGGTTTTTTTGTTGGTCTTCTCTATAATGATAGCAATCACTCTGTTTTCTTCACCACCGCATGCCAAGTGCTTAGTCCAATGCTTGTCACCCAGCAGGTACTGAGCCAACATTATCTTGAATTAGTCACTCAACTTTTCATACTACTCTGCTCATAGAAGGAATGGTCAGATCCACTTCCTAAAATAAAGCTAGGTTATATACCGGGAGAAGATTTCCATTTATCTTATAATGACTTTGAGATGCGTCTCTATTTTTATCTGGTCCCCTAAGCTTGGGGGTTTGTGGATCAGAGGTGATTTGTGTGATTCCACCCCATACAAACACTGGAGACAGAATTTTGGCCCTCTGTGTCACTTACCATGGGTGACTGGTTCTGGCCTTTTTACTGGAGAAAGGGCAGTATACGGGTACTAGACATAGCTTTTCCTAATCAAGGAAGGGCATGATTAAACCTTGGATAAAGGAGCTTGAAGAAGCTTTTCAGGTTGCTTTGTAGTTTACCAAGGGTCTGGGGCAGCAACGTAAGGATTGAAACCACCTTGGGGGCAGAGTAGGGGACAGGAATGAGAGGGGAGAAAGGAGGAGATCACCAGTTGTTAAACAGCTGCCGTAGACCAGGGATGGTGCTGGGCACTTCCTTTATTAGGTTACTCATTTCAGATGGCCCCCAGCAGTAAGTACTTTAATATCCATTTATAGAAGAGGACACTGAGGCTCAGAGGGGTCATATATCTTGCCGGACTTCATCCAATTCATACGTTGGAAAGGATGGGGCAGGGATAATATTTGAGCATGCCACACATGCTGAGCTCCCTTCTTTCAAAGCACATGTGCCTCTTGTGAATGGTCTTGGCCATAAGTTCATGTGCTGGGCAGGGCAGATAGCACTGTGTCCATTAGACAGGTGATGGGTGGTGACGCTTGGAGAAATGAAGTGGCTTGCTAAGGATTGCATGTCTTGGAGAGCCTGTGTGGCCAGGGAGGGAAGGCCTGCTGGTCGAATAGAATCCGAACGAGTGTTCCGAGGTATCGATTCATCCTGCCCGGCCCTCCTCTCCCTTCATGTGCCAGGCCTGAGAGCAGCTTAGCTGGAAAGCTCTATTGTCATCAAAGTAACGTCTCCTATAGGGATAACATTTCACAATTTCCAGAGCACTTTTATATCTACAATCTCCTTTAATCACCCAAATAGCTCTTCAGTGCAGGTTCTACTGTTCACAGTTAACTGAGGCTCCACAATTTTGTGCAGCCTGCCCAGGAGCACACCGCGAGGACACTGTGTAGCTGGGATTCCCTCTGACCCATCTGCTGGTCTTCCACGCTCAAGGTCAGCCCTGGACCATGCAGGCCAACGACCTTGGTTTCCCTCTGATCTCCCGCTGTGCTGGGCTGGCTGTTCCTGGATGGAGGGCTGGCTCCCTCACTTCGTTAGCCCGACTGATAAGAGGAGAGCTGCTTTCCAACAAACCAGAGACTTGCTCTGGGTCAGGCAAAGGAAACATTACTCCCTCGTGTCACAAGGAGCCTGTGGGACCTTGGTTTGTGGCCACATCTTTGGATAGCGACTATCTGGAAATGTCTCGTTAGCTTCCTGCAGCATGCCAGAGCAGAGTATCAGCCAGCCGTAGTGAGAAAAACACACTCAAGTCACTTGTCCCTCACAGAGTATGTAGCCCTCACTCAGATGCAATTTAACAGCTGCCCAGAATGTATTTGTTTCTAGTGTATCTTCTGAAAATTTTCTTTGTGCTGCTAGATCTAACAGAAGTGATTTCTGCATGCGAGTGACTCATAGATCCTGTTACCCCGTGATTCATTTTTTTAGATGATTTGCCAACAAAAATTGCATTTGGTATACAATAAAAGGAGTGTCATAGAAGCTTGGAAACATACAAAGATAACAAGCTGACTAATGAAGACTACAGAACACATATCAGCTGTGGACCTTTGGGGAAATAGGTGCTCCTTCTTAGTTTTCCTGTTTGTGAACGTAGGGGGAAAGGAACTAGCTGTCCTGGACACGATTCTGAGTAAGGTGCAAAATTTCATTTGGTCCACACAGCAACCCCAGGGGTCAGGAGGTATTAGCATCTTTAATGGGGCTTCAACAGGAGGCTGGTCTGGAGACTAGGTGGTGAGGAGCCTGGGGTGAGAGGAGACCAATATTAAATGGCACGAGGGACAGCTGATGAAGTCCCAAACCGAGGCAGGGAAGAGACGAGACCTTAGATATGGCTGATGCAGAAATGCAGCATCCATTGGGGAAGGTGTGGGGTCACCCGTGGCTTCTGGATGACCCCACACCTTCTCTGATGAACACTGCATTTTTGCTTCAGCCAAGGTGAAAAGTAGAGGTTCAGAGTCTTTACCTGAAGTCCTACGAGTAGTCACAGAGGTGAGTGGGGGAGGAAGCACCCATGTTTGTCTGATTGCACAGCCGTGACCTCCTGGGTGACCCCACACCTTTCCTGATGGATGTGTATCAGCCACATCTAAGGTCTTGTCTCTTCCCTGCCTTGGTTCGGAACTTCATCAGCTGTCCCTTGCCATTTAATATTGGTCTCATCTCTTCCCAGTCTCCTCACCACCTAGTCTCCAGAAGGTTCCTCTGGAGCCACTGTCTGACCCTACCAGCCTCCTGTAGAATCCCCATGCTGGCTCCTAATTGACCAGAAATACAACATTTAGTATGGCATTCAAAACTTCTCACTTCTGCATTTGCCTTTCCAACCTTTAAAATAACACCTACATTTGCAAGAGTAGCGCATTTTACAGAAGAAGACCTCATACATGTTAACCTCAGTAGCTTATTGTATCTCTTATTTTCAAGCCAATAGGTCCAGACACCATTTCCTAAAAATCTTTTATGTATGTTTCTGCCTTGAGGCATTTCTTCATCAGCTTTCTTCTGCTTGAAATGTATTTTTTCTTATATTTATGTTTTCTTTTTCCTCCAGTGCCTCCTCCAATGGGCACCTCCTCCAGGAAGCATTCTATAGTCTCTGTGCCATGCCAGAATCCACTCTTTGATTACCACAGTCCCACGGAATGCCAAGCTTTTGGAGGGGAGCATTCACATCTGAGCTGCCACCATCCCTCCCAAGACTCAGAAATGCCTCATGAAATGTTTGTTAAACAAAAACATTACATAGCATTGAATTAATTAATATCAATCAGTACTATTGCTTTCTGAATAAATGCCAGTTGGGTTTAAGAATTATTATTAACCAAAACTGTGAAATACAATGGAAATAAAGTGACTGGATCCTGGGAAAAGGAGGGCAGGGAAGGTATGCCTCCTTTGGTGAGGCCTTAGGGAAGCTCTGGGGAAGGGTTGTCCATGCCCTCTATTGGAACCAAGGGTTTGAAGGGGCAGGTGTGGGTCTCCTCACTCTCCAGGACCATCCCTGCTTCTACTTCGAGAGCCTCCCAGAGTACCCATTAGTCCACATCCTGCCCCATTCAAAAAGCACAATGGTGCTCCAGGCATCTAACGGCAGACAAATGGCAGGAGGATATTCAACATAAGATACATCATGGTTACTAAAAGGTAACCATGTTTTGCCATTGCTGTACTGTCACTGACCAGGTGCTCCTGTGTGGTCTGTTTTCTTTTTCACTTCCTTGTTCGCTGTGGTGGCATTCCTTGACCTATCCTTGGCATCCTATGGGCCAAGGGTTATAGTGTTTAAAAGACAGAGAAGGCAGTGAGGGAGAAAGGAGGAGATGAGGCGTGGGAGAAGTGTTCATACTCAAACACACACATGCATGTACACACATATGTGTACACAAATTCTATGCACACTCACATACACTACGTGTCTATTGCTCTGCAGTTACTCACAGTTGGCCTTGAGAGATCTGATGGGCAGGTGAAACAATTAAGAACAAGATATCACTGTGAAGCACAAAATGCAAGACCTGGCCTTACCGGCTTTGCGAGTTCTGTGCACTCCTGAAGCGTGATGGAGCATAAGAGTGAGATTACCTGAAGGATTCATAGGATGCAGACCCCTTTAACGAGCTGGATTCCTGGCAGGCTTCCATCCTTTGAACCATTAAACTCTTGCGTCTCTCTCTTGGCTAATTGGCACAATACGCCTTGTGTGGGGTGATGCCCTACCAGGGTCTAGAAGGCTGCGGGCAGACCTGAAGGTGGCTTCCTATGACGGGGAAGACCTGGGAGAAGACCCTGGGATCCGTCCTGTAGGAATATGGAAAGCAAATCCTCTGGAGGCACACTCTGTCAATATTAGCCCCGGCAGGGCTTGCCTGAGCCTCTGCTCTGAACTGTGTGTTTTTAGGTGTCCATGTGTTGGGGGCGGTGACGCTGATGGTGTTGTGGCTGTGGGAACTCTTTCCTCTCTCCTCATGGCATTACTTCATTCAGCAAGCTGCTCAGTTGTCACCTCCTCAGATTAGACCTTCCCTGGCCCTCTGTCTAGAATAGTCCCTCTCCTTGACTATATTTTAAATCATTTTTGAAATGGCCTCTTTTCCTGCAGCAGAATGTAAGTGTCATGGGGTCAGGGACTCTGTCTGTCCTGTTCACAGATGTGTCCTTAGCATTTAGAATACTACCTGACACTTAGCAGATCCTGGACAATAACAATAATCATTTCAAACTATAACTTGTAATAAATAATTACATGAAAGGGACAAGGCAGCTATTATCTTCTGACCGTCTATGTGTTTTATATATACTCTTTGCATCAAATTCTCAAGACAAAGTAGGATATATAACACTAACCCTCCCTTTTTTTTTTGATAGATGAGACACATTTAAGGCTCAGAGAGAGGAGAGAGATCCAAGATGGCTGATCACTAGCAGCTCAGGATTGTAGCTGCCACTGAAAATGCAGAGAACGAGAGGACGCCACACTTTCAGATCAATTTTTGTTGCTCACGCACCAGGAGATTCCCAGCGGAGGAGCCCCACATGTCACCAGCGCGACTCTTGAGGCCGGTGAGGCGGTTTTGCTGCTGCCTTGGAGCGGCGGTTCTCGGTGCAGAGTCAGAAAACCACCATCAATCTTAAAGCCGCTGTTTTGGCTGGTGCAGTGGGTTGCTCAGGTTCTAGCGCCGGGAATCAATAAGTTGGACGTCCATTCAGAACCCAACAACAAAGACGGTAATTATAAAGACAACAGATGGATAAATTTATAACGAAGGGAAGAAACCAGCCTAAAAATGCTGAGAATACCCAAAATCAGAATGCCTCTACCTCTACAGGGGATCACAGTTCCTCATCAGCAAGGGAACAAGGCCTGATGGAGAAAGACTGTGTTCCATTAGCAGAAGCAGGCTTTAAAACGTGGATGATAAGAAGCTTCTGGGAATTAAAAGAACTTGTTCTAACCCAATGCAAAGAAACTAAGAACTTTGAAAAAAGGTTTGACGAAATGTTAACAATAACACACAATTTAGAGAGGAATATAAGTGAATTGATGGAGCTGAAAAACACAGCACGAGAACTTCGCAAACTATGCACAAGTTTTAATAGCCGAATTGATCAAGCAGAAGAAAAG
>NW_016107316.1:7823692-7846077 GCF_001604975.1 Cebus imitator
AAAAAAAAAAAAAAAAAAAAAAAGGCTCAGAGAAGTTAAGTAACTTGCCCAAAGCCACACAGCTCATACTTGGCTGAAGGAATAGAAGTGATTGGGTTACATATTTAAATTCCCCCGGGGGGAGGGAAATTAACTCAAAATGGATCAAAACCTTACATCGAAGACCTGAAATTATTAAAATTCTACAAGAAAACCTAGTAAAAACTCTTCCGGATACTGACCTAGGCAAAGAATTTATAACTAAGACTTCAAAAGTAAGTGCAGCAAAATCAGAAATAAATAAATGGGACCTAATTAAACTAAAAGCCTTCTGCAGAGCAAAAGAAATAGTCATCAGAATAAACAGACGACCCACAGAATGGGAGAACATATTTGTAAACTGTGCATCTGACACAGGACTAATATCCAGAATCTACAAGAAACTCAAACAAATTAGCAAGAAAAAAATTAAATAATCCCATCAAAAAGTATGACATGAATAGACACGTCTCAAAATAAGACATACAAATGGCCAACAAACATATGAAAAAATAATCAACATCACTAATCATCAGGTAAATGCAAATTGAAACCATAATGAGTTACCACCTGATCCCAGCCAGGATGGCCATTATTAAAAAGTCCAAAAACAATAGATGTTGACATGGGTGTGGCAAAAAAGGAGCAGTTATACACCGTGGGTGGAAATGTAAATGATTGCAACCTCTGTGGAGGACAATATGGAGATTTCTTTTTTTTTTTTTTTTGAGATGGAGTCTTGTTCTGTCACCCAGGCTGGAGTGCAGTGGTGACGATCTCGGCTCCCTGCAACCTTCTCCTTCTGGGTTCAAGCAATTCACAGTATGGAGATTTCTTAAAGAACTAGAAGTAGATTTACCATTTGACCCAGCAATCTTGATAATGGGTATTTACCCAAAGTAAAAGAAGTTATTATATCAAAAAGACACCTGCACACCTGTGTGTGTAGGAGCACAATTCACAATTGCAAAGATGTGGGATCCACCTAAGTGCCCATCAACCAATGAGTGGATAAAGAAAATGTGGAATGAATATACCATGGAATACTACTCAGCCATAAAAAAGAATGAAATAATGTCTTTTGCAGCAACTCTGATGGAGCTAAAGGCCATTATTCTAAGGGAAGTAACTAAGGAATGGAAAAGCAGATACAGTATATTCTCACTTATAAGTGGGAGCTAACTATGAGAATGCAAAGGCATTCAGAGTGGTATAATGGACATTGAAGGTTCGGAAGTGGGGAGGGTAGGACAACCTGGGAAATAAAATACTACACACTAGGTGCAATGTACACTACTCAGGTGACAGGTGCACTAAAATCTCAGACTTTACTGCTATTAAGATTGCTGCAGAGCAGCTGCGGGAGGCAGTGGTGTCATCCGAGAGGGTCCTGTGGACCAGTCCTCCTGCCTGTACATTCTCATTATTACCAGGCCTGCCTCAGAGGCCTGTACAGGGTCTAAAGGGTAAACCCAGGAACTGCGATCCACTGGCTGAACACAGGCAGGGCCGATGATGGCTGTGCGGTGTCAGGCAAACTTTGGATCTAATCTTGGTTCCGACACTCACTGGCTAGGTAACTGAAGCCCCAGTGACCTCAGATGTAAAATGGTAAAATAATGATAAAATGGTTAAAAAAAAAAAAAAGCTAATGATTATATAACACACATTCTATGGGCAGGAACTGTTGATATGTGTGTATGTGTATTCATTTAGTCCTCCCAACAACTCAGTGAATGTAAAGCTGTTAAATTTTTGTTTTACAAATAGAGAAATTGAGGCACAGAAAAGCTAAGTAACTTGACATCTAGCTAGGATTAGGTCTGGGATTCAAACTGGGCAGTCTGGCTGAGTACAGCACTGTGTCACCTGCCTCCCAGGGTTTAGGGTAGGTAAGAGGAGATAACATGGATAAGCCCCCAAGCACTGCTGGTGCTTTTGCAGCAGACATTTAATTGCTTTTATGATGCTGCTGCTGGTTTTGCTGTAAAGATAGAGCTCATTTTAGAAAAACATGAGCCCCAAAGGCATGAATAACAACCCGACTTTCCACATTATTCCCCTTCTTCTCTTCAACTGCATTCCACACTTACACCCTTCTTTATAGCTTTGGGAATATTTTAATGCTTTTAAAATGGACAAGTCGCAAAGTTTAGTGTCTACCTCGACCCAACCTTTTTTAGTGGCATTTAAGAACCCAGAGAAATAGAGAGCATGTGGCCAGGCATGGGAGCGCCCATATTGCCTGGGGCTTTGTATGCATGTGGTTCTGTCAGTAACTCTATGTGTATGCGGACGTGCCTTTCTTAATAAAACCGCTGTTGGGTGGCTTGTTCTGTTTCTCTCTTTATTGCCTCCTCTATCCACCCTTGATGGGGAAGGGTCTTTAGCATTCTAACTCACTAGCGTTATCCAATGAGAAGAGGTCAATATTAGCAAGGAAAATGAATTCTAGATGCTTTACTCTGAAGGGTATGAAAGATTAGAGTGAACCTTTCAGCAGGATGGGGAAGGGGGAGGCATGTGAGGTGTTGAGGGTGCACCTAGGGACTGGCTCCACCTTAAGAGGGATGTACCTTAAATTTTGTACCCTAGATGCTCTGGCCTCACTGCGATCCCTGGCCCTGGGTTTAGGGACCCACTAGAAATAGGAGCTGTGGCCACTAACTCTAAAGATCTGTGTGGCCTGGACCTCACCGAGAGCTGCAGGGAGAGGTGCTTTGCAGGGAGGGCAGAGGCACCCAGAAACAAGAGGTTGCCTGTCTGTGGGCTGCTGAGTGACTCTGTGGAGAAGACCCTGTTTGTATGTTAGGCTCTGGTCTTTGTGCGTTTGGAATCGGCCAGTAATTTTCCTGGCGGCGTAGTACTTGTGTTCACTTTCACACTTTGCAGGATGTTGTGGACGAGACATCAGCACATACATGAAATGAAATGAGATAAAATAAAACAAAATAAAATACCCAAGTCACCCCTGCGTGGTAGCATCAGCCTCCTGCTGCAATAGTCGAAGGTGGCCTTGACTGTGCCCAGGAGTCACCTTTGTGTGGTGGGGGTCACCAAACAGTGCTCCATGGAGCATGAGCAGTTGAGGTCCCACCTCTGATTGAATCCTGGTACCCTCAGTTTTACCAAGTTATATACATTGGGATTCTGAACATTTGC
This sequence comes from Cebus imitator, assembly GCF_001604975.1. Classification (NCBI taxonomy): domain Eukaryota; kingdom Metazoa; phylum Chordata; class Mammalia; order Primates; family Cebidae; genus Cebus; species Cebus imitator. Next base: position 7,826,873 of record NW_016107316.1, read on the forward strand.
TTTAGTTTTCCATGTGCTAAGAAAGGAGTTTGAATCACTGTCCTAAGAGATATCTTATTAATTGCTTTTGAGGTCACCTGTTGACATCCAGATGGCCCAGCTCCCCTTTATTCCTCTGATCTGTGCAGGACAAAGGAGTATTTGCCTCAGCTGTTAGAGCTGAGACCAGGCTGTTGCAGTCAGACAGACCTTACTCACTACATCTCAGGGATGACACCAGGGATACAGACATGTAAAGACTTGTGTGGAGGTGGCCTGATGCACAAGGCCCCCTCATTCCCTAGGACTAGAAAATTCCATACCACCCCAGCTTCCTATCCCCTGGGTACTGCCTCAGTTTCCACCCAGGAGCTCTCCTCAGCCCTGAGACAGTGAGACCTGGAGGACCTTAAACTTCATAGAAAGTAATTCCCTCTGCTTTGTACCCAAGGTTTGGATTCTGTGTCAGAGTATCCTGTGTGAGCCCCACTTCTTCCTGGATGACCAGCATGGGCTGTTCACTGCTTCTAGGGAAGACACTTCCTATGCACTGAGATGTAGCCATAGAGATCCCTATAATGTAGTCCTCAGAATACAGCTCAGCTGTGTCCAATTGCAAACAAAATACCCACCTAGCCACACCCGCACACACCCTGGCTTCACAAGCAGACAAGACCCCCACCCAGCCACACCCACACACATCCTGGCAGAAGGTGCTCCCTCTTACTAGTTCACTGTCACCAAGGGCACCATACTTTCGGTTTTCCTGGGACAGCTCCATTTTGTGCCTGTTGCCCAGGCGTGATTCTTAAGAGCTCCCCTGTTACTCCCAAAGTGTCCTGATATGTTTTGGCGGTTCCTCCATTCAAATCTCATCTCGAATTGTAGCTTCCACAAATCCCACATGTCATGGGAGGGACCCAGTGGGAGATGGCTGAATCATAAGGGTGGGTCTTTCTCATGCTATTCTCATAGTGGTGAGTGAGTCTCACAAGATCTGATGGTTTTGTAAAGAAGACTTTCCCTGCACAAGTTCTCTTTCTTTACCTGTCACCATGTAGGATGTGACTTGGCTCCTCCTTCACCTTCTGTCATGATTGTGAGGCCTCCCTAGTGCTATGGGACTGTGAGCCCATTAAACCTCTTTCATTTATAAATTATCTAGTCTTGGGTATGTCCTTATTAGCAGTGTAAGAATGGACTAATACATGTCTTATTTGAGGTGAGAAATTGTATGTCACCCTAATTATCATTATTATGATGAGAGAGCTTCCTGACCCTCAGTGCTCAGTAGAAACCTTACTCTCTCCAGGAAGCCCTCCTGCTGGACACCTTGGGCATCTGCTCTTCCAGGCAACTAATTACCAAAGTGCTTAGGGGTCTTCTTCATCCCGACTCCTTTACCAGCCTTTCCCCCACTTTTTATTCACTCAACAAGTATTTCATGCCCCTCTACAGTGCACCAGGAAGCAGAGAAGGGAAAAAGTAGGAGAACCGAAAGGAAGACTGACAGGAAGTATCCAGATATATCTACCTATTTATAGTGCGCACTGATGATAAAGACATGAGCATATACATATGTATTTTAATATACGCTGTATTATATTTTAATATATTTTATATTTATATTATGTATTACAACACATGATTATATTTATTATATTTTATATGTTTACAATATGTATTTATATGATATTGTATACACACACACACACACACACACACACACACACACACACACATATGTATGTATAAATGCTTCCTGATAACAAGGACTGTGAAAAAAGGAGAACCAGGCTGAGGTGAAGCAGGTGGGATGGGAATGCGTGTCCCGTCTTTTATGGGATGGGCAGAGCTGGCTTCTCTAATAAGGTGATATTTGAACAGAGGCCTGATTAAGTGAGGGAGTGACTTTGGTGTGGAGAAAGCATTCCAGGCCAAAGAACTTCATGCGGAAAAGCCCTAAGAAGGGAGGAGCAGCAAGGTCGCTTATATGGCAGAAGCCATTGGTGTGCACGTGGATTGGGAGTATCTGAGGCCGTCTTCCTCTGTCCTGCCCACAGCCTGGCCAGGCACTGATGCCCACATCCCAAGGCAGACGTTGATTGGTGGATGATTGACAGGTCACACACCCCTCTGGTTCTCTTGGTCACCGTGGTGCTGGGTCAAAGCTTCGTGGGTCAGCCTGTTTCTAGCCACACCAGTGTGGCTGGATTGCTTGTTATGGGTGATGGTAGTTCCCAAATGATCTGAACCCCAGGGCAGAAAGGCCTCTGCCACCTCTCTGCAGCTGAGCCCACTCCACAGAACTACCAGAGGCAGAGACCTCAGGGACATGCCATCTTCACTCGACACCGTTCTGTGTAATTTTATAAAGGCATGCAACAGGCTGTGTATTCAGAAGGCAGAGAGTACAGCTCACACCTTAAGAGAAGTCCCATAGTACATGTTTGCTTCGGGATGTTACATTTGTTAATATTGCATTCTTGTTTGTTGGTGTCTTTCAGGGGATGTTCCCTGGACGATACAGACTTTAAAGCTGATTGTATTTCTCCTCTGCACTGGCAGCCAGGAAGCTCCTCATCAACCCGAGGCTCATCAGTGATAACTGAGCAGGAACACCAGCATGAACTCCTCTGAATGAACCCATCCTTGGTTTCAACTTACCATTCTACTCTTCCTTTTCTCTTGTGTTAAGTTTTCATCTTAGTAAACCAGTTTAAATCTTCTTGAAGTGGTCTAGATCGTAAATGTATCCCTAAGCAAATCACTTCTCTAGACACTTTTATTTGTAAGTAAGTTCTTAGCACCTACTATGTCAAAAGAAGTATGTTAGGCTCAGAAGGAAGGACTCTAGGAGTTTCAGAGTACCGGCCCTCCAGCTGAAGTCCCTATTCTATTTGTCTGACCCGTTTCTCATGGGTCAGATCTCAATGAATGCGGCATTCTACAGAACGAAGAAACTGACCCCTAAATTCCGTCCCTCAAAAGGATTAACTATTAGCATAATTTGCTTTGTTTTAATAATGGTGCTGAGCCTAGTACCTGCAGAGAGGAAATAGATTTTTTTAAAAAGAAGATGGTTGGGTCATCATTACTTCAACATGTCTGTTGTGTCTTTGTCCTGAAGGGAATTAAGAACCTTGGTGTGAGTTTTTAAACGTCTGACCAACCATCCCCCACACTTTCACCCAACATGGCCACAAAGGAAGGTTGAAACTAATTCAAACCAGCACTCAGCAGCCTCATACAGTCCTATGCATGAGGGGGGAGGGAAGGGGTTTGGGGAGAGAATATATTGAGATCTGCCCTTTGATCGTGTTCAATGCGACTTTGCATTTACCTGAGGGATTAAAAGTTCTCATTGACCAAGGCTCCTGGCTTCCTACTCAGCCTTTGACGGGACAAGTGTTAATTGGACAATATAATAGGACAATGTTAATTCCCCTCTTAGAGTTCCTTTTCTTGCTCAGTCAAATAGAAAGGCCCTTTTAAATGGCAGAGAGAGGAAGAAAGGAGCTGGTTTATAAGGGTAATAGACTGCACATCTTCCCCCTTGTCTCAAAACAAGTGCAATGGAGTCAGCATAAAGGCAGGCCCCTGAACAGGGAAAGAAAGGGAAACGACGTGGTGGTTTGCCTGGAATGTCACCCTGGATTAGGGATCAGGCAAATACAGCTAGTAGGTTCTGTCTGTTTTTATAACAGCAGTGGTGGTGGGGAGGGATTGAGGGTGAGGAGGGGCACGAGTTGCAAAGGGCAGAAGCTCATGAGACTTGGGGGCAGGGGAAAGGCAGGTTGGTGGGGGTGGCGGATATGTGGTAGGGGGTGACAAGGACAATGGAATGTAAATAATCAGAAACCTGATGGGACCCCCTGAGCCTTTGGGCTGATGCTGATGCTCCCAAACACCAGAGAGTTCACCACTGTGTGTGGAAGATGGGCCAGAGTCAGGGATTCTTCTAGAAGCAGCATTCTGCTTGTAGGAGTTTCTGTAATAAGAATCTTCCTCCTGCCAGATCTCAAAATAGCCGGATGTTGAGTTCCCCGTGGGTTCTGGGAGTCACCTCCCAAATCCTTCACAGGCCTGGGAATCAGGATTTTCCGGCCAGCTCCTGTCTCCACTCTGTCCTTACAATTGGTTTTGCTCCTAACAAAGTCTTCTTCCCGCCAAACTCCAACTTCGATGCACCCTCCAGCTCTGGTTTTTATGAATGATGACCCTGGCCTGTTTAGTTCTTTATTTGATCATTTATTCAATAAAAACTTTCTGGGCATCTCCTATCTGTCAGGTACTTGACTACGTGCCCTTGAACAGGTTCCTTAAACTTGTGCCCATCCATACACTCGGAGATGGGAATTGATGCCCTGGGCTTGAGTTTACAGGATTCTCTTTGGGATCAGTGGAGATAATGGATGGAAAAAATGTCTTATAAACTGTAAAACATGTAAAATGAATTATTCTCTTTCTCATTTTTTTTCACTGGCCAAGATGAAAGCAATGCATAAGTGGTGAGGAAAAATGATCATCTGTGTTAAAAGACAAGCTTGCCAGGCACGGACAAGCATGACTCGATACGGGTGAGGCCAGAACCGGCGGAGTGGGCTGCGGCTGTGCGGGCTAAGTCTTCTGGAGTCCTTGCCTTTTTTTTTTTTTTTTTTTTCCTGTTGCCCAGCCTGAAGTACAGTGGCGCGATCTCTGCTCACTGTAACCTCTGCTTCCTGGGGTCAAGTGATTCTCCTGTTTCAGCCTTCCAAGTACAGGTACCCGCCAACAGTGGCGCGATCTCTGCTCACTGTAACCTCTGCTTCCTGGGGTCAAGTGATTCTCCTGTTTCAGCCTTCCAAGTACAGGTACCCGCCACCACACCTGGCTAATTTTGTAATTTTAGTAGAGATAAAGTTTCTTCATGTTGGTCAGGCTGGTCTCGAACTCCCAACTTCAGGTTATCCACCCACCTCGGCCCCCCAAAGTGCTGGAATTACAGGTGTGAGCTACCATGCCCGGCCAGCACTAAGGTTTTCTGTCAGAAAATGGACAGGTTGAGCTGCCTCACTCATGGAGCATTTATGATCCTACCTGGGCTGGCCTCTCTGCAAGTTTTTCTATGTAAGTCTTTCTTTATAACCATATCAATTTGGGAAAATTTGAGAATTGCAAACAGAAATGAAATCTGCAACTTTTAACCAAATCAATCATTCTTTTGGTTCTAGGGTTGACCAAGAAAAGAGAAGTAGCTGATCCCCTATATTTTAAGGTCAATTCCTAGAGAAACTCTTCAAACTTACGAAGGTTTTATTTTACAGTAAAAGAGCAGTAAAAGATAGGGGAAGCCAAACTTCACTTTAAGAACCTGGAGTGATTTTCCTCAGGTAGCAAGGGGGCAGTGCTTATGATTTATCTGTTATTTCTTAGTTTTACACACATCTTTTTATATTCTCTTGGAACTAAAAGTCTGTGGATGCCATTTCTTAGGTTTCTTTGCCAGCAGGCTTCTGTCTGCTTCTGCCAGTAGGAGATGCAAGTGGGAGATTGACCAGAGCAGGAAGGAAGAGAAAGGTTCTGCTGTGACTCAGACAGGATGGTGTTGCTGACCACCCTGATGATGTGGCAGCAGGAGGGGGTGGCTGGCTGGAAAGAATCAGTGTCTTTTCAGCAGCAGGAGCTCCAGTTGAGAAGATGCATCTCTGGCGGATCCAGAACCCACTGAGACACCGTCCCAGAACTCAGCAGTGAGAGCAGGCTCTGACCTCTGAGTACGCTCCCCTTTTCATTTTGGTCCCGTGAATGCCATTTGATTCTCTTTTTTGCTCTTCCAAACCTATTGTAATCAATTTCCTGTACTAATTTCCCTCCATTTAAAACTGGAGGGCAAATGATTTTTTATTGATACAAAGATGACATAAGAATTATTTACCTATGGTGCTCTGAGGGCTGAGAAGACAGCAATTCCTCCACACAGGTGAGTCCAGGAACTTAGTTAAGATCCACTCCTTGCTGACACTAAAACCTGGGGTGATTCCCTCTACCTCTCCCTCATGAGAGCCTCAATTCTCCCATCTCTGAAATGTGCATAATAAGTTCGGGTCTTCATTCCTCATGGCGATGAGTTGTCACTCACAAACGGACCAGCCCTGTGTGCTGTCCATGATCTCAGCGCTTTGGAGGATCTGGGGGCATCTGGGCGCACTGGAGCCTGGCACAGTTCCTCACCAACCTGTCTTCATGCATTTGCTCCATCATCTGGTATCCGGCCTTGACAGGGCTCTTTTCTGCTCTGGGCTGAAAGCAGCACACTTCAGACTCACAGGCCCCTAAATATTTTATAGCAGACTGGCTGGGAATTAATATTTAATCACAGACTCCTTGGCACTTAAATATTTAATCACTGATGTGGCTGATGAGTAATGAATCAGCGCCCAGAAAAAGTTTTGGCCTCTGGTGCCAGTTTTAAAGGATCTTTGGTTCTGGTCTCAGAGAACAGACAGATAAATGACAAGTTTATTTCTACACAAAGTTTACTCACATTTAACATTTTTATGGGTCAAAAAATTTGCTTCAGTACCAACCTGAGACTCTGGATCAGAAACTCTCATCGTGAAAGACCATAAGCAATTAGGAATATCCGTGGATGGCTAAAGTAATAAACATTTGTGTCAGTTCACATCCTAAGAAAAGAGAGGGGCTGGGTATGACACAGGGATACCCTCAGAGGTACCAGAGTGGGGGTGGGAGTGGAAACCAGAAACTCCTTTTATTTCCAGTGATTATTTAAAGTACGAAGAGAAGGTTTCAGGAAAAAATCAGAAATTCTTGGAATCAAAAAAGTAGGTTCAGAAAAGAGAAAAAAGTGAGGTTGGAAAAATCCGTGAAGCTCCATGTTGAAAAAGTAAGAGAAGTGGCCAGGCGTGGTGACTCACACCTGTAATCCCAACACTTTGGGAGGCCGAGGCGGGCAGATCACGAGGTCAGGAGTTCGAGCCCAGCCTGGCCAATGTGGTGAAACCCTGTCTCTACTAAAAATGCAAAAATTAGCTGGGTGTGGTGGTGGGCACCTGTAATCCCAGCTACTTGGGAGGCTGAGGCAGGAGAATCACTTGAACCCGGCTGGTGGAGGTTGCAGTGAGCCGAGACCGTGCCATTGCACTCCAGCCTAGGCAACAGAGTGAGACTCCATCTCAAAAGACAAGCAAACCCCCAGCACTTTGGGAGACCGAGGCAGGTGGATCGCAAGGTTAAGAGGTTGAGACCATCCTGGCCAACATGGTGAAACCCTGTCTCTACTAAAAATACAAAAATTAGCCGGGCGTTTGGTACGTTCCTGTAGTCCCCGTTACTCGGGAGGCTGAGGCGGAAGAATTGCTTGAACCCAGGAGGCAGAGGTTGCAGTAAGCTGAGACTGCGCCACTGTGCTCCAGCCTGGCAACAGACCAAGACTCTGTCTCAAAAAAAAAAAAAAAACAAAAAAACAAGCAAACCAACCAACCAAAAAAAAAGTAAGAGAAGGGAACATTGTTTGAGTTGAACATCAGAAACTGCTGATAAGATCCGTCACCAGAATGGAGGATGTTTCTAGAATTCAGCCTGAAAGGACTTTATTTCTCAACAGTGGCAGATACCCATCTTTGTCACCCAATAGTCATTGTCCTCATTCCTCCTTATTGCTAGTAGAGCTCTGAATTTGTTTGGAGGCTTCCCTGTGCTTTGGGGAGAGGGACATTCCATTGGCTAGGATGAATGTTGATGAATTTAACTGACCAGAGAAGGTCCATTCCCCTTTCTTGTCATTGCTTTACCTGTTGGCGGGTAATGCAATGTGGTGGGAAGGAAAGCAGAGACACCTGGTCAGAGGGCCTCGGGGAAGGTATTTCTCACTGATGAAGAGATCCAGGAGGAGGACTTACCATCCTGCCTGTGGATGCGAGTGTGTGGAGTTGTGAATTCTCTGCCATGAGAAGACAAGCTGAACACCGAAGATCAAGATGGTACAGAAGAAAAATGGAAGCACCTGGTCCTGGTGCCGCTGAATTGAACGACTATAAAACTACCCTATCTCTAGGCTTCTGTTTATGTGTTTCAGCTGCTTTTGGGTATTTTATTATTTGTGGCCATGAGCATCTAATTAATGGACCACGTGAATAACTAAGCTGGCAAGATAAAGGTTAAAGACAAGGAGTAAATGAGAAACTGTTTCACACCCATCAGATTGGCTAATAATTAAGCCTGATACATGCTGACCTGGGGTGAGCAGTGGAGACACGGGACGTGTCCTGCACTGCCGTGGGAGTGTAACTTGCTCCATAACTTCAGGGATCGAGTTGGCAGCATCTAGTGAAGCAAGAGATGCACGTAACCCACAATCCAACAATTCTCCTCTTTGGCTTAGAACTGGAGATACTCTGATCTATGTACAGAGAGAAACTGCAATAGTCATGCTCGTTACAGTATTCTTTGTGATAGAGGAAAATGGAAACAAATCTTAATAACTATCAACTATAAAAGAAATAAATTGCCTATCCAGACTTTGGGATACTACTGAGCAGGTAAGATGAGTAATTTATAGCTACATGTGTCAACACAAGTATAGAAACAGTTTTGAATGAAAAAAAGCAAGTTGCAGAAGGATATGTAGCATCTGAAATTATTCATATGAAGTTTTAAAACACGAGCAATATGATGGAGTGAAATGTAAAGAAATGCATTGGGATGATAAATAACATGTTCAAAATGGCAGCTTCCTTTGAGAAAAGAGATGGTACAAAGGAGGGTGTAGAGGAGGCGCCAATCAAACCTAAAGTATGTACTTTCTGAAGCAGGATTGTAAGTAGATGGGTGGTTCTTATATTTTATATATATATATATATGTAAATTTTTTTGAGACAGAGTGTCACTCTGTCACCCAGGCTGGAGTGCAGTTGTGCCATCTTGGCTCACTGCAACCTCCGTCTCCAGGTTCAAGCAATTCTCCTGCCTCAACCTCCTGAGAAGCTGGGACTACAGGTGCCTACCACTGTACCTGGCTAATTTTTTGTATTTTTAGTAGAGACAGGGTTTTGCCCTATTGGCCAGGCTGGTCTTGAACTCCTGACCTCATGTGATTCACCCACTTCGGCCTCCCAAAGTGCTGGGATTACAGGGATGAGTCCCCACACTTGGCCATCTATATTTCTAAGCATGTCTGAAATAGTTCATTAAAAATCTCTGGAGACACGCCAGGCATGGTGGTTCATGCCTGTAATCCCAGCACTATGAGAGGCTGAGGTGGGTGGATCACGTGGTTGGGAGTTCAAGACCAGCCTGGCCAAGATGGTGAAATCCCATCTTTTATTGTATTTTAGTTGTAAAACTATATTGTATGATGCTATCTATTAAACTTTGTATAAAGAATTATTGGGCCACATGCAGTGGCTCATGCCTGTAACCCTAGCACTTTGGGAGGCTGATGCAGGCAGATTGCTTGAGCCCAGGAGTTCAAGATCAGTCTGGACAACATGGTGAAATCCTGTCTCTACAAAAATACAACAATTAGTTGCGTGTGGTGGCGTGTACCTGTGGTTCCAGCTACTCAGGAGGCTGAAGTGGGAGGATTGCTTGAGCCCATGAGGTGGAGGTTGCAGTGAGCTGAAATTGTGCCACTGAACTCCAGCCAGTGTTCAAAACCCTGTCTCAAAAAAAAAAAAAAAAAAAAGGCAAAAAATATATATTTTTTTTGTTGAATTAAAATAAATATGTGGTCTTGAATTAGGTCCCCAAAGTGAGTTTTAAAAGGTTGGGTGTTGGTACCTGGATTAAAAGCAGTTTATACAAAAACGAGTCTTTTTTTTCTTTTCCACAAGATTACTGTGAACCAATAGAATAATATAGTTTCTAAATAAGTTAATGTAAAACTTGCATTATTATAATAGAATTATGGTAATGACACCAGAGGAAGTAAAAATTCTCCTTTATTTCACACTGGCTGGACCTTGTCTGGAGGAAGGTATTCTGTTTAGATTTTTCATATCCCAAAGGCTAGAAGAGGAGAAGCGTGAATGATCTGATGAAAGCCCTTCAGACAATGTTATCTAAAGGTGGATGATAAAGACATAATGTTGGGGCTGCCCGACAAAGAAGGTGTGTCCCATCAGGCCAGACGTACAGCTGCACTCAATATTGGAAGGTATTGGGTGCATGTATTAGGTGGGGAGATAATGTCAGCTCATTAGGCACCAAAGCTTTCTAATGTTAGAGGCATCTTAGAATGGGATCAGTGGTCTCTAGAGATAATAGACATCCTGTCACTTGGAATGTCCAGGAAGGTTCTGCAGTGGGAGTTTCAGCAATGAGTAGGTGGCTGAGCTAGACAACCTCTGAGATGCCAGTTTTGAGGTTGTACCGTCATGGGACAGAACATACAATTCACCTGTTACTGGGAGATGCCAGCAGGTTATGTGACTGGAAATGAGTTTCAGGTCCGCCAAGGAGAAGTCCTAGAGGTAACCCTAGACCTGGCTTGTCCATCAGCTCTATGATTAGGACAATGAGTTAATCTTTGGCGTTTCTTCTTGCTGAAAGGTGGAAGAGAATGTCTTGGACATAGAGGAAGGATTGTTCCTCCCAGATGAAGCTAGCTGATGTAGAGGTTGTGGGGGAAATGGCCCCCTCCTCTGTTAGCATTGGGATCTCATCCCATTGGGATGAGAATGTTTATGTGATATCCTGATGTTTGAGGATGGTTGGTTGTAAGCTACAGCCGATGAAATGAAGTCTTGCCTTATGGCTGACTTCTCAGTGTTGAGTGAGGGAAGTCCTGGGGCCTTGGACAGCAAAAGGCACCTGCCTAAGTAGGCAGATAGGATTCAAATAGCCATTTTAGCAACTGTAATTGTTGGAAATTAAGATTTCTACACAAGTACTCTAGGGTTCTGGGCTCTGGTTTTTGGGAGGTACAGGAACCAGTGAAAAGATAAACATATCTTTTTGTGTAAACTAAATGTTGTCAGTGGATAGTTTTTTCTATTTCTTTGTGATTTTCCCAAAATCTTTAGTAAAGTGTTGTTTCTCTGTTGTATTCAGGTCTCAGCTGTGTTTGGTAGAGTGTTAAAAGCAGAGTGCCAAATGCCAAAAAGCATTAGGCAATCAGTGAAAGATGCCCGCCACCCCCCAATGGGATGTGAAATCTCTGCATTAGGGGGAAGAGCCAGGGTCTAGCAGGGTCTCCTTCTCACGGCAAATTAGAGGCGATGAATGCTGTTTTTGCTAAGGACAGAGACCAATCCTCTTAGAGACATGTTTGTATATCCTCAGCATCTTGGCCTGCTTCTTCATCTGTTCCTGTTGTGGTGGGGTAGAGGGGGTTGTCATCCCTTTTCTCCAGCCAGGGATCTCAGAGATCATAGCTGGGGTTTGGTGGCCTTTAAATAGGAGTGTATTAGTTATTTATTGCTATATAACAAATTGCCCCCAAACTTAGCAGTTTAGAACACCCACAGTTTACTTTTTTCCCATAGTTTCTGAGTGTCAGGGGCTGGTTGTGGCTTAGGTGTGGGGCTGTAGCTCAGGATCTCCTGTGGGATTGCAGTCAAGCTGGGGCTGCAGTCTCTGCAGATTTGAGTGGGTCCGAGGATCCACTGACTTCCAAGCTCACTCATGTGGTTGTTGGTAGGAGACTCCAGTTCCTCATTAGGTGGGTCTCTCCTTAGGGCTGCCCATGAAATAATTTCCCTCAGAGCAAGTAACCCAAGAGCAAGGGAGTGACAGAGTAACAAAAATGGAAATTGCAGACTTTTATAACCTAGTCTCGAAAGTGACATACCATCGCTTCTGCCGTATTCTGTTGGGCACACAGACCCACCTTGATTCAAAGCATAAGGTATAAATACCAGGAGGTAAGGATCATTGGGGATTGTAACTCTAATTGCAAACATGAAAGTTTAAATTAGCTCCAGAAAGATCCGTATCAGGGCAGAAGGAATTGATTCATTCAGCAGCCTCATTTAGCACTTCCTTTTTGCCAGTCACTGTTCTAGGTGCTGAAAACACCACAACGAACAAGACATTCAAAGTCCCTGCGATTGAGGGTTTTACATTTTAATGATAGAGACAGGAAACTAACAAATACAAAAAATAGCAGTTTTCAGTGCTATAAAGAAAATAAAAACTAAGTTAGTGAAGGGGAGCACACATCTATATGGTTTGCTTACATTCAACTCGATCTTTCTTCACAGCAGCTCATGGGTGGTGGTATCATCACCCCATTTCCCGTGTGCTTTTCTCTGGATCCCATTTAGTAGGAGGCAGTGCTAGTGTTTGAACTTGAGTTCTTTGCCCCCTTCCAGGCCTAGCTGGACCACTTCTGGATGGTTCAATCTATAAGAAGATTGAGCCTACCATATGAACTGGGTAGGCCCTTTATTTATTTTTACTGTTTTATTTATTTTTAGACATAGGATCTTGCTCTGTCATTCAGGCTATGGTGCAGTGGTATGATCAAAGCTCACTACAGCCTCTAACTCTGGGGTTCAAGCGATTCTCCCTTCTCAGCCTCCCAAGTAGCTAAGATTATAGGCACATGCCACTATGCCAGGCTAATTTTTCTTACTTATTTGTAGAGATTGGGTTTCACTATGTTGTTAGGCTGGTCTCAAACTCCTAGCCTTAATCAATCTTCCCACCTTGGCTTCTCCAAGTGCTGAGGTTACAGGCATGAGCCTCTGTGCCTGAATGTGTGGGTACTTTAGAACATCTGTTGAAGCCCTACTGTAGAACAGATTCTAGTCCTTATTAGATTGTAGGCTCCCTGAGGGCAGGCTTTCTGCTTTCTTCGTTAGTCTGTGCATCCCCTAGACATCATATAGTCAGATGTACTGGGTCCCAGTCCTGCGCACTTCTTAGGTTTTGCTCTGTCCACAGTTATTCTGGAGTTTGTTCCCATGTGGGAGGCCATTCCCTGGAAGCTTTTCTGCTGTTTTCACCAGATGTGACTTCCAGAGTTAACGTGGGGGTCTGTGGTCCTATCTGAAAGCCTCATTTTCAACAAGAGTACTTTGAAAGAGAAAAGTGTTGGCCATTTGTCAGCAAAAATGGGTACTCAGGCCTAAAGTATTTTCACATTTGGTATCTCTCTGCCTCTCAAAACAGACTTGTGAAGTGGGCAGAATAGAGTTTATCAGCCTATTTTACAGATGAAGACACCAAGATTCAGAGAGATAAAAGCATTTTTCTAGCATCTCATAACTATGCTGGGAGGAGCTGTAGAATCTGACCACATGACAGAGATATCCCATTTTCTCTCTGTAACTATCCTACATTATGTTCTGCATGATAAAATCCAAGTGTTCTAGTCAAGAAGATCGCTCCTCAACTTCAACATAGTGACTAATTACCTAAGGATCTCAGCTACAAATTCTAATTCTATAAGATGGTGCCTGAGATTCTGCATTTCTCACAAACTTCCAGGTGATGCCCACGCTCTGCTCCATGGACCATATTGTTAATAGCAAGGGCTACCCTCTGTCCCCATTTCCCAAATAAGAAACCCAGCCATCCATTAAGATACAGGGCCAAGATCCCTATACCCTTGAAACCTGTCTGATGTCTACAGTTGAAAGTGCCATGTTCTCCCTGCACACCCAGGCCAAGGACTAGCTCCCCTCAGAGGGAGCTGGTCACATACTGCTTGCATTAAGTGTCCTGTGATCATGGCTCACACTGAACAGGACTCAGAGTGCCTCTGAATTTATGTATCTTTAAAAAATCATTGACTGTTTGTACCATGTAGGCAGTATCAGTAATGAGATGGAGGGCATTGGGTTGCCCAGCTGAGCTGAATCTTAATTCTCTATTTCTTTTCTACTGGGACCTTTCACTAACCAATATAATATTAGAGTGATATTGACAAGGCTATGCTTTCAGGCTATTGGAACTCTCTAAGTTTAAACTGAGAAGACAGCTGATAAATAGACTCTGGGCTTTAAGCCTTTGTATAATCTTTATAAGTGGCAAATTTTGAGTCCATTGCAGCTGACCTTCACTTAGGGAAAAATCTCTTCTCATAACTCAGAAGACCTAGACATATGTTGAGGATCTTCTCAGTACCAGGCTCTGATTAGCAGCAGACACAAGATTCTCGTGGGTAGGAATCAGCTGATACTCATATCTAAATCCCCACTATCTAGAACATGTAGATGTACTCAATAAATTCTCAAATACCCCCTGTGCTGAGCCACATACATATGTTATTACTTTAAAAAAATTCAGGAAAGCATTATTACATAGCCTCTGAGAATTCCTGTCTATTGAGTCTCTCTTTTGAAAGTTTAGGATTAGACAGTTTCTAGGTGAGGAATTTGCTGATTCCTTTTTACTGGACAGATGGGCACACAGACGCTCGGGGAGTTGATTAACCCCACCTTGACAGTTTTGCAGTCCTGGCTTTGTCTTACAGTGGGTCTTGGAACATTTCCAATATATACTTAGACATACTTCTGTGGGAGAAAAGCTTTTTTACACTTCAGAAGCACAAACACACACGCACACACACACGTACACGCACACACACACTCTCTCTCTTAATTTGAGGTTGAATTTTTCTGCCCTAATTAGCTGTGTCTTTGAGCTTCAAGAGCTAGTTTTACTGTGGTTATTAACGAGGCCAATCTCTGATCGCTGGCCTTTTTCAAAAGCATTCCAGCCTGCTAAACAGTGGCCTTTCATGATTTACAAGTTTGGAATCTTTGAGAGTTTTCAACAATTAAGGTGCTAACTTTTCACACTCCCCTGGTCTCCCAACTTCTTAATCACAAAACCTTGAAAATGTGCTGTGGCAAGGGGAGTTTTGTGCCCCTGCAGGTTGCCTCCTGGACTCGGGAGGGTCCAGCAAGCTTGCTCAGTCCAGAAGGCATCATTTCCCAGAAGGATGTTGGCAGGAAGTCACTGGTGCTGCTCTCGAGCATGAAGCCTGTACTAACTTCGTGTGAAGTTACGGTCCAGAGCAGGCGCTGTCAGATAGTGACTCCGAAGGCACAGGAGGAAACGCTCCCTTAAGCTTAACATGTCACTGTTTTCAAAGTGCTTGCAAACTTGACAGCTCCTTGATCTTTACAACAAGGCTGTGTGGTGCACAGACAAAATGCTAAGATCAGTGAATGGGAGAAGTCAGGATCAGAGAGGTCAAACAACTTGCCTAAGGACACACAGTCAGTGCTAAAGGCGGGACTTACAGACTTTCTGGTTTCTTGTCCAAAGCTCATTCCAACAAGCATGTCAACTCCTTTGGTTTAAGAATGTGCCTCTTCTTTGGTTAAAGAATTAAAGATGTTGGTTTAAGACTTCTTTAGCATGATCAATGAACTGCATTCTACTCTCACAAGACATTTATAGATCCTTTGGAGCCTATGTCCTGATTTGATCTAACAGTGAATCCTGATGCATGATACTGTAGAAGGTTAAAAGATCAGGTCTGAAAATGTTTAAAAACATCCCTTCCTTCCTTCCTT
This sequence comes from Cebus imitator, assembly GCF_001604975.1. NCBI lineage: Eukaryota > Metazoa > Chordata > Mammalia > Primates > Cebidae > Cebus > Cebus imitator. The sequence goes on from NW_016107316.1 coordinate 7,842,328, forward strand.
CCTTCCTTCCTTCCTTCCTTCCTTCCTTCCTTCCTTCCTTCCTTTCCTTTCCTTTCCTTTCCTTTTTCTTTCTCTTTTCCTTCCTTCCTTTTTTCTTTCTGTCTTTTTCTTTCTTTCTTACTTTCTTTCTTTTTCTTTCTTTTCTCTCTCTCCTTCCTTCCTTCTTTCCCTTCTTTCTTTCTTTCTTTCTTTTGTTTCTTTCTTTCCTTTCTTTCAAGAAGGGGTCTCCCTCTGTTGCCTAGGTTGGAGTGCAGTGGCATGATCTCAGCTCACTGCAGCCTCTGCCTCCCAGGTTCAAGCAATTCTCTCGTCTCAACCTCCTGAGTAGCTGGGATTACAGGTGTGCCACCATGCCCGGCTAATTTTTATATTTTTAGTAGAGATGGGGTTTCACCAGGTTGGCCAGGCTGGTCCCGAACTCCTGACCTCAGCTGATCCACCCGCCTCAGCCTCCCAAAGTGCTGGAATTACAGGCATGAGCCATTGCGCCTGGCTAAAAGCATCTTTTCCTAATTTTTTATTTCGTTAGTTATTTCTAGCGATTAGAGAAAAAGTAGTAAAATACGCAGTGTTCATTACAGCTATTTCTGTCAACAATGGAAAGCAGGCATAAATGCAATTTTGACACATAATGTCTAGAATAAATAAGCACAATATGCAGTTTAATTATTTACATAATAGCTACATGATAATGTGTGTCACAATTTAATTTCAAATGTGATTCATGCTACCATTTCTTTTTTTATTCCTCCTGCCAAACAATGGAAATATTTATTAAGGGATATTTGAAACCTTTCCCAAAGAGTAAGTAAACAAGCAGAAAAAAAGCTACACAAAGGGAGTAAAACAGCACGCAAATATTTTGTCTTGAAGGCTAATAGTTTTGCATTTTAATTGCTTTTTTCAGCTTTTTTGTTAAAAAATAATATATTCATGTAATATTTTAACATTTAGGAAATACTTTTGCATATATTTGTCTTGTTTCATCCTTAAAATACATGTGCTAAGTAAACAGGGTGAATACATTTTTCACAAATAGCTATTTCCTTTCTTTTTTTTTTTTTTTTTCAAGATGGAGTCTTGCTCTGTTGCCCAGGCCGGAGTTCAGTGATGTGATCTTGGCTCACTGCAACCTCCGCCTCCGGGCCTCAAGCAATTCTCCTGTTTTAACTTCCAGAGTAACTGGGATTACAGGTGCACACCACCATTCCCAGCTAAGTTTTGTGTTTTTACTAGAAATAAGATTTCACCATGTTGGCCAGGCTGTTCTTGAACTCCTGACTTCAAGTGGTCGACCTGCCTTGGTCTTCCAAAGTGTTGGGATTATAGGCGTGAGTCACTGTGCTTGGCCTCTTTTTTTATAGGTGAAGAATCAGAGGGAGGGTGAGGCTTGGCAAGTCCCAAACAGTGTCTTCTAATTTATAGTTTCATATTCATTTTACAGTTTTACCCACTTTACCCATCATTGGAAACGGAGAGAGTTGTATATGTTTGCGATATTAGGTGCAGCTGAGCGTCTTTTATAAGGTACCTAATGCATAATCAAGATTCAAAAATAGTATATTAAGACTTTAAAAAATCCTTATATTTTTATTTATTTATTAAATTACATTTCTAACATTTATAAGTCCTTTAATCTCCTTGGAATGGCTTGTAGATGCTACTAACATTTTTTTTTAAATTAGGCATATAAATATGACACATCTAAGAAAAGTTCCTAACTCAATTGTCTTGTTTCCGAAACTTTTAACAAAGCCCTTTTTTTCCACCGAGAAAACCTATTGCTAGTTAGCGTTGAAAATGATGCATTATGTGTTATGGCATTATGTTATGAAAATGTAGACAATAAAAAGAAGTGAGTACATCTCAGCAGCAGGACGCACAGGCCACGTAAGGAGTGTGTGATTTGGTATATTTGATGAGCCATTGCTGTGTGGATTTTTATTGATCTGAAATAAGACATGTGAAGACCTGTATTCTGCGAAGTGTACAAGTTCTGTTTTCTCACTATGACCATAGTCACTGGTACCTACCACGTTCTTGGTGCACTTGGATAGGTCTCATTCACTAACTAAAGTGTGTGGCTCCTGGAAGTGCAGAAGATAATGTCCCCAGCTCTTGAACTTGAACTTTCAACTTCCCCTCAAATCTATCTTTCAACAGATCTTCATATCTACCCACTTCTCACCATGTATATTTGGTCTAAGTCTCCAGATCTCTTGCCCAAGTGCTACAAATATTTATGTCCCCCTGAAATTCAGATGTTGAAATTCTACCCCCCAAGGTGATGGAATTGGCAGGTGGGGTCTTTGGGGAGGTGAGAAGGTCATGAGAGTGACGTCCTCATGAATGGGATTAGTGCCTTTACAAAGGAGATCTCTCGCACCGGGTGAGGACCAGGCAAGAAGGCAGCATCTGTGAACCAGGAAACAGTTCATTACCACACACTGAGGCTACCAGCGCCTTGATCTTGGAATTCCCAGACTCTGGAACCGTGAGAAGTAAATTCCTGTTGTTCATAAGCCACACAGTCTATGGCATTTTGTTATAGCAGCCTGCATGGGCCAAGACGCCAGGAAACGAAGGCGCCTCCTGTAGAGCCCACCTGCTTTCCCTGTTGCTCCGGACAACCCATTCTCCACACAGTAGTCAGGGTGATGTTTGACATCACACCATTGCTTAAAACCTGACAATGATCCCCATCCCCTCTAGAAAAAAACCCAACTCTGACTGTGGATAACAGAGTTCCACGTGGTGGAGGCTCTGCACACCTCACCACGCTCAGCTCCCGCCCCTTGACACAACATACGGTACTCTGGCTGCTGGCTGGCTTGTTGCTTCTGGGCACACCATCTTATCCTGTCCACACCTGCAATGGCCTTATATGACCTGTCCCTGGATCTCTGTAGGGCTGGATCCTCCTGATCCTTCGGATCTGTGCAGCCTTCTCAGAGTGGTCTTCCCTGACCACGCTACCAGAGGCATCCCCTTGTCTCTTCTTATCCCCAGCACTCTTGCCAGATTAACCTGTCCTTTCCTGCCACCCAGCACAAATCTCCTTCTCAAGAATACCTTCTGTTGGGCGTGAGGCTCACACTTATAATCCCAACACTTTGGGAGGCTAAGGTGGGTGGATCACCTAAGGTCAGGAGTTCGAGACCAGCCTGACCAACATGGTGAAACCCCGTTTCTACCGAAAATACAAAAATCAGCCAAGCTTGGTTGCAGGTACCTGTAGTCTCAACTACTTGGGAGGCAGAGACAGGAGAACTGCTTAAACCCAGGAAGGAGAGGTTGCAGTGAGCCTAGATCATGCCGCTGCACTCCATTCTGGGTGGCAGAATGAGACTCCAGTTCAAAAAAAAAAAAAAAAAAAAAAAAAAAAAAAAAAGAGGTGGGCAAAGGAAAATACCTTCTTCATTGTCTTTTTTGCTCCCACAAGAATGTAAGCTCTGAAAAAGCAAGAATATTTTATTTACTTTGCTGTCACCAGTATTTAAAACAGAGTCTAGTGTGAGATGTTCAGTAAATGTTTATGCCTCAGTGAAACATGGACAAATATAGGAGTGAAGCCAAGGCACATTTATTGAGCATCTACTATATTGCGGCCTCTCTGATCTTCCTTATCTGTAATCTTCTAACAGTGCTAGGTAGTGTCAGCTCACTGGGCAGAGAAGTCAACTGAGTCTCAGAGAAGCTTACATATGTGTGTAAGGATTTGCAATTCTTTTTTTTTTTGTTTTTTTTTTT
>NW_016107316.1:7846157-7870997 GCF_001604975.1 Cebus imitator
ATTCTCCTGCCTCAGCCTCTCGAGTACTTGGGATTACAGGCATATGCCACCACACCCGGCTAATTTTGTATTTTTAATAGAGACGGGGTTTCACCATGCTGGCCAGAATGGTCTTGATCTTTTGACCTCATGATCCACCCGCCTTGGCCTCCCAAAGTGCTGGGATTACAGGCGTGACCACCGTGCCCGGCCTGATTTGCAATTCTTAACAGACCCACAATGGCACAGTGACTTGAGTTGCATTCCAAGGCTGGGGTCCTTCCACCTCTCTGTGCAGCGAATGGCAGCCGGGCAGCCGGTGCCTTTCTTCCTTAGTAGCATGGGTCAGTTAGAACTCATTAATGGAGGAATATACGTAAACATAAAATGTAACTATATTATCTGTGAGAGGGCCACCAGGAGCTCATAATACGAACAAACCATAAGGATAAAAACGTTTCAAATGTGACAACGCAGCCACTCTCCTTGGCTGGCTCATTTGGTATGTGCCACTTGCTCTTAGTAATTTTGGGGGTTAGGATAATACTCATAGTTGTAATCCCAGCTATTTGGGAGGCCCAGGTGGGAGGATTGCTTGAGCAAAGGAGTTCCAGGCTGCAGTGAGCTCTGATGATGCTCCCATTGCACCCCAGCCTGGATAACAGAATGAGACCCTGTCTCTAAAAAATCAGCCCTCCAACCAACCAGCCAGCCAACAAAACTCGTAACTGTGGATTAGGATGAAGAAGAGCAAATCCTCTTTCTGCCATCACAGCTTTTCTAACACTACCTGCTCAGCAAACATTCGGCTCTTGCTGTGTCCATCCTGTTTCTCTTACTAGGCAAGGAATTCCCAAGGCCAGGGGCTGGGCTGAATATCCAGGCTGGTCCTCCGGCCTGTCTGTCCCCAGAGGCTGACATGGGTGAGTATAGGGTATGGTTGTGGAATGACTCAATGACATTTTATCCTGTCTCTAATTTCTTTGGAAATCAGAAAGGAGCCTGTGGTTCCTGTCGTTTTGTTAAGAATGGACTTCATTTGAATTGGGAGAGAGTCCCGTTGTGGGCTAGATGACCCTATGAGGATAGCCCTTAGTAAGCCACTTCAATAAACATTGTGTTTTCCAATGGCATCCTAGCATGAACCCAAATCATTCTTCCCATTGCCAAATGGTGAGTGCATCAAACGTGGATCCTAACAGAGGTGGTGTCCAAACCTAGGATTTACAAGCTATAGCACCAAGCTCCTTGCAAACCCTAGGTATGGCTCCTTAGCTTGGTGGTTATGTTGTCAGCTTGCAAATCCTAGTATGGTGAAACACCAGGTCTGATAAAAATTCACACCTAGTGTTATGGGTTGATATGTGTCCCCAAAAAGATATGTTGAAGTCCCAACCCCCAGGACTTCAGAATACAATATTATTTGGGAATAAGTTATTGCCAATGTCATTAGTTACATAACATGAGGTCGCACCAGAGCAGCGTGGTCCCTAATGCAATATGACTGTTATTGGTCTAAGAAAAGGAAAATGTGGGCATGGAAATACACAGGAGAATGGCCCTGTGAACACAGAAGCAGAAATTGGAGTTACGCTACCTAACCCAAGGAATGCCTGGGCTACCAAAAACTGGAAGGGGCAAGGAAGAAACCTTCCCTAGAGGCTCTGAAATGAACAAAGGCCTTGATTGGGACTTTTGGCCTTTAGACAGAAGGTAAAAGAACTGTGAGACAATAAATTACTGTTGTTTTAAACTGCCCAGTTTTATTATAGCAGCCCTAGTAAATGAACATACCTAAAAATAAAAACTTAGGGATAAATCTCACCACTGGTTAGATTGACTCTTCCAGGCAATCTGTAATCCACAGGAAATGAGCATGTCAGAGAAAAGAGAAACAAAGAAGGAAGGACCCATCTATATGCAGATCCCCATGTTCGCTGTGCTGAAAGAAGAGTCATCCGGGCCGGGCACAGTGGCTCACGCCCAGCACTTTGGGAGGCCGAGGCAGGTGGATCATGAAGTCAAGAGTTTGAGACCAGCCTGGCCAACATGGAGAAATCCCACCTCTATAAAGAATACAAAAATTAGTCAGGCATTATGCCATGTGCCTGTAGTCCCAGCAGCTTAGGAGGCTGAGGTAGAAGAATCGCTTGAACCCATAAGGCAGAGGTTGTGGTGAGCCTAGATTGTGCCACTGCACTCTAGCCTTGGCAACAGAGCGAGACTCCGCCTCAAAAACAGAAGAGTCATTGCTGAGCGATATTCCTAGGTTGAGAAACTGGAGAATCACAGAGAGTGTAACACAGTCTTCTACGGGAGTGGAACTCACTGGTGACAGCTCACTGGAATTTGTGTCCAGAATAGCTTCTCCATCTTCCTCCAAATACCAGAACTCTGTGCATATTTGTTCATGTTTGATACTATCTTCTCTGCCCACTCACTTGCCAATTTGCTCCAGTCTGGTCCCAACCTCCATCATGCCCCCAACTCACCCAAATCATTATTCCAAAGCACATTTTGGTCATCTTCTTACTTGATGTTTCAACATCATTAACCACCATCACCTTCTCGAAGGCCTCTCTCTCCTGGGCTGCCTTACCTGTCTGAACATTCCTCTGTGATGTCTTCAGACCTTATTCTTAAATGCTGAGCTCCTTGACTTCATCCCGGGTCCCTTTTCATCTTCCTACTAGGTCATCTCCACACCCGACTCCAGGCGCCGTCTAGACATGACAAGTCCTTAGGGTTCAGTCACTCATGTGACACCTCCACTAGGATGTCACAAAAGCTCCTCAAGCTCAACAAATCCAACACAGAACTCAGCAATGTTTTCCCTAACCCTGGTCTCCCTTGGGGGTTTGCTACCTCGGTGAATATCTTCATCATCCACTTAAATCTGAAAGCCTTAAACCTTAAGTTCATGTCCAATACTTTTGTTTACTTCCTTCTCTCCATCTTTTTCATGCAGTCGAAGGTCCCATTATTTTGATCTGTCTCTCTCTCTTTTTTTTTTCTTCTTTTTTTGAGACAGGGTCTCACTCTGTTGCTCAGGCTGGAGTGCAGTGGTGCCATCGCAGCTGCTACCTGAACCTCCTGGGCTTAAGTGATCCTTCCACCTCAGCCTCCTAAGTAGCTGGGACTACAGGCATGTACCACTGCACCTGGATGATTTTTTAAAAATTTATTTTATGTAGAGACAGGGTCTCACTACGTTGCTGAGGCTGGTCTCAAACTCCTGGGCTCAAGCAATTCTCCTACTTTGGCCTCCTAAAGTGCTGGGGTTATAAACAGGAGCCACTGCACCTGGCCTTGATTTCTTTCTTATCTCTGGAGTTTGTGTTCTTATCTCTAACTTCCCTACCATCATTTTTATTCAAATTACTTTTACCTATCTCCTGCCCTTCCATCTCCAAATCCATTTTGTACATAACTAGCCCTAGCAGTCTTTTAAGAACACAGGTATTTTCAAGTCACTTCTCGGCCCAACTCCCTTCCATGATGGTTCACGTTTAGAGTGGGGTCAAATTATTTACAAATCCCATGAGACCTTCCTAATCTGGCCCCTTAAGTTCATCCAGTTTCTTTCCACGTCTGCTTTTCTTCTCAATGCTGGCTTCCTCATGGTGCCAAAATGGCTGCAGAGCTCTTTTAGGCTTTATATCCATCCACCTAGCAGTCTGTCCAGCAGGAGAGTGATAGCGGCTTTTAGTAGATCACTTAAAAGAGTATTGACCTCAGTTTCCCCTTCTCCTTCTCGAGAAACTATGGCAAATCTCCCTTTAGGTTTCATTGCCATGTATTGCCAATTTCTGAACTAATATAATACCCTGGCTGAGGAAACACTATGCATCCACTACATTGGGTCTAAATTATCTGAATGAATGGCTGGTGCATGGAGAATAAGGTTATCCTGATTGGATTAAAAGTAACCAGCATCCACTCCTGGACTGAGGGATAAGGTGAATCCCTTTTCTCCTCCCCTAACACCACACACAAAACTCAACCATCTGGCTTCTCCAGCCTTGGGGGTGGGATAGAAGGAATGCCAAGGAAGTCACAGCATTCAGCGATTCTGGACTGATCTCCTTCTCCTTTTTATCTAGGTAACTTCTTACTCAATGCTCAAAGCTCAACACAAACATTGCTACTCAGGGAAATGTTCCCTGAACTATTTTCTCAACACTCGCTCCCAACACCAGTTACACACTGGACCTCTATTATATACTGACAGACCTCCCTCTGCAATACCTACCACCACTGTTGTGGGTAATTGATTGTGAAATGACTGTGATGTCTCTATTTGCCCCGCCCACATCATGGAATGCAAGCTCCAGGAGGGCAGCTAGTAGCATTTGAAACATCCTGGGTGCTCATTTAAAAAGCACTGGAAAACCAATCAAAGAAATATGTAAAATGTGTAGATTATTGACATGTATAAACAGCAAAACCTTCCCTTGTCGTATCCCTGTCCCAAAATCACCAATGCCAGCAATGTCCCCAAATTTCATCCAGTCCTTTTTTTCTGTGAATATTTATTTTTGCATGATTGGACTTATGATGCATATATAATTTTGTATTCTGGGGCCAGGCGCAGTGGCTCACGCCTGTAATCCCAGAACTTTGGGAGGCTGAGGTGGGCAGATCACTTGAGGTGAGCAGTTTGCGATCAGCCTGGCCAACGTGATAAAACCTGGTCTCTACTTAAAATACAAAAATTAGCTGGGTGTGGTGGCAGACACCTGTAATTTCCGGCTACTCAGGAGGCTGAGGCAGGAGAATCCTTTGAACCTGGGAGGCAAAGGTTGCAGTGAGCGTAGGTCGTGGTGCCATTGCACTCCAGCCTGGAAGACAAGAGAGAAACTATCTCAAAAAAAAAGAAAATTTTTTTTTATTCTGGGTTTTAAAAAATTGACATCATTAACACTGATATATTTATAGAACGATTACCATATTAATGGATTTATGCAGTCTCCTGTCAATTTGGGTGTGTGTGTGTATTTTTGCTTATAAAAAACACTGCAATGAACATCTTTTTGCATAAATATGTCTGTATTTCAGGCTAGGAATTATAAGAACAAAGGGCACAATGTATTTTAAACTCTTTCTGTATAAGACACTAGTCATGCTAATGGTGTATGAAGCACATGCTATATTTTAAGCCAGAGCATGAACACAACATCTACTTGCAAAACAAATCAAAACTGTTCTTCAAGAGTGATACCTAATTTTAACCTCTGTCCAAGAGTAATGACGATATTCTAAAAAAAAAAAAAAAAAAAAAAAAATCCTTTGTGTTTGATTACTATCAAATTAATTACCTGGTTATGCAAATCTGAGATTACTCATTTTGAGATTCACTGGGACTATTGGAAGATACATGATACTAACTGGTTATAATCATGCTAAGAATATAGTTTTTTGGTTTTGGCTTCTGTCTTTTAGAAAACAATTTTTCCTTTTCCTTGCCACTTGCAAACCCCCATACTTCCTCGCCCTGCCTTTTAGTGTGTTCTCTCTTCTTTCCTTCCACCCATGTGATAAAGTGTGAAGTCCCAACACCACAGGCATTTGGTTGCATTCTGACTGACAGAAAGCTTGGTATTATTTCACAAAAGAGATACAAGCAGATCTTTACTCTAAAGCAGATTAGCATTCCGTGGGGTTCTGGATGACAGCTTTTTTTTCCTTTTGTTTCTCCTTTCCATCACCAGCCAAGTGAACACACAGAATTGTCCTCAGCTTCATTCTCATCTCCCAGCAGAGCTGCAGGACTTGTAGTTGCATGCAGACTAATTGTTTTGTGAAGTAGAACTTCCAAAAGAAGCAGCCTCCCTGTTGCAGAAAAGTCATTCATCCACTCATTCTTCCAGCAATGTTTAGTATGTGTCTGTTATCTGCCAGGGCCCATGTGGGGCACTGGAGAGACAGATAGGAAAGATCAGTCTCTACCCTCAGGGAGCCTGCAAACTAGTGGGAAGGGGTAAGGTTCATCATTAAGAATGACCTCAAATGAGGAAGGATGCCGTCAGAGGGTCGACAGCAGGGTGAGAGGAGGAGGAGGAGGCTCCTGCGGAAGGTCCCCAAGGCTGCACCATTTACAGAGAGAGTCATGCAGTCCTGTTCTTTGATATCTGGCCACATGCTCTCTGTGCCACATCGTTTGTGGCACACATCCTTACCACTTCATTCAGAGGCTTAGCCCTGAGTCCTCTGATCAAAATTTTGCAGAGTACCCTTGAAGGAGCAGAGGCTTTGCAGCCAGAAGGTAGTGGGTTGGAAGTTCAGCTCTGCTATTTTCTTGCCCTGCGATCTCAAACAATTAATTAAATTCTTAGAGCCTCAGTTTTCCCCTCTGTAAAATGGGAGTAAGGAGGGTGACACATACAGAGCAATGTGCCTGGAACCTGATGCCCTCATTATAGGACATGATTACAATGCTGCTTAGTATAATCGTGCCATGTTGTACCCAGAGCTGCTTTTCAAAGGCTGCGTGTCTACGAATACTGCCAAAGGGGCTGGAGGGGCAACACGGTAAACCCTGCCCTCTGTAAACCGGTGACCTCCCTGGCTACGGAAGCAGACAGGTCATTTAAAAAATGTAATTTTCGCATTGACATTCTTCATGCTAAGTCCGAGGGCAGGCATGTCCCTTCTGCTCAGGGAGAGCTCGGGGCAGTAACCCAGAAAGAAGAGGCAGCCCTCACTTTGCCATTCTGCGCCTGGGCTGCTGACAAAAGAATTGTGCAAATGAACCTTTAAATCCGTAAATAGTGCCCCCACAATGCCGGGAAGAATGCAGCGGCGACAAAGGGCAATATTCACAGTTTATCTCAGGGTGATGGATCTGAATGGACGCATGAACACGGGTTTGTTAGAGAAAGAGCCGGCCACAGCCCCCCGCCGGGAACCCAGTGGCCGCAGTCTGCAGTGCAAACAGTCAGTCTAAATCCCGAACAATTAGGGGAAACCAAGCTGCCATTATCTGAACTTCAACTTGTTCTCATGATTGATATGGGAAATGAAAAGTTGTACACGGCTCGGGGACGGCTCTCCTAGCCCTCACTGCACGCGGGGCCTCGGAGAAGGTGCATAATGTATATTTCATACACATGACACTAGTGGCCATGTGCCACCCAGGTTAGCACAGGGATGGGGCAGCTCTGAGCATCCCATTGTCCCTGTGTCATTTTCTTTGTGTGGTACTGGTCTCTGACCAGTCAAACTTCCCTCTTCAATCTGAGTTTTCAGAAAAAAATCTCACCTGATAACCTTAGCAGAAATGATCAAAATTTGCTCTTGGATGAGATAGGAGTATTTCTCTGTAAGTGAATGCTGCATTAGATATTAGCTTGGCCGCGCATTAGATATGGCCTTGGGCCAGTCAGCTAATCCGTCTGCACCTCAGTTTTGTCAGCTATAAAATGGGGATGGAGCCTACTCCTCATAGACATGCGTGACTAACTAGTTTGGCCCCTGGCAAATGCTAGGTACTCAATAGATAAAAGAGCCATATTCCCTCATTCAGTATCTTAGAGACTGAGCACTTTCTTTTCTTTTTTCTTTCTTTCTTTCTCTCTTTCTTTCTCTTTCTTTCTTTCTCTTTGTTTCTTTTCCTTCCTTCCTTCATTCCTCCCTTCCTTCCTTTTTCTTTCTTTGTCTCTCTTTCTTTCTTTCTTTCTTTTCCTTCCTTCCTTCCTTCCTCCCTCCCTCCCTCCCTCCCTTCCTTCCTTCCTTCCTTTCTTTTCTTTTCTTTTCTTTTCTTTTTTTGATGGAGTTTCACTCTTGTTGTCCAGGCTCGAGTGCAATGACACGATCTTGGCTCACCACAACCTCGGTCTCCTGGTTTCTTTTTTTTTTTTTTTTTTTTTTTTTTTTTTTTTTTTTTTTTTTTTTTTTTTTGAGACGGAGTTTCACTCATGTTACCCGGCTGGAGTGCAATGGCGCGATCTCGGCTCACCGCAACCTCCGCCTCCTGGGTTCAGGCAATTCTCCTGCCTCAGCCTCCTGAGTAGCTGGGATTACAGGCACGCACCACTATGCCCAGCTAATTTTTTGTATTTTTAGTAGAGACGGGGTTTCACCATGTTGACCAGGATGGTCTCGATCTCTTGACCTCGTGATCCACCCGCCTCGGCCTCCCAAAGTGCTGGGATTACAGGCTTGAGCCACCGCGCCCGGCCATCGGTCTCCTGGTTTCAAGTGATTCTCCTGCTTCAGCCTCCTGAGTAGCTGGGATTACAGGCATGTGCCATTTTGTATTTTTAGCAGAGATGGGGTTTCTCCATATTGGTCAGGCTAGTCTCGAACTCCCGACCTCAGGTGATCCACCTGCCTCGGCCTCCCAAAGTGCTGGGATTATAGGCGTGAGCCACCACACCCGGCAGAGACTGAGCATTTTCTAAGCACCAAGCACTGGTGGGTGTCAAGAGTGGAGCAGCTTTGCAGGGCATGCATTGGGCCTCTGAGCAAGAAGAGACAGACTGGTGCCCAGCAGACTATTGTAAACTTTTCAGAGTCAGGGATTGTGGCTTAGTCACTGCAGAATCTCTAATTTTTGGGCTCAGAGGAGAAGCTTGATCAAGTGCTTGTTGAACTGAAGCAAGCCACGTGCTGTGGGGAAGAGGTGTGGTACAGGGTGGATCCTTCCAGTGGGCCTTGAAGGATGTTGAGATTTGAGACGTTGATACGCAAGGGCGGACATGATTCCAATCTGAAGTCACGGTGCCACGCAGCTGGGAGGCTGTGCTGCAGAGAATCCTTTGTCCGGAGTGTGGGGTTCGTGGAAGAAAAAGGTGGGAGTTGAGGCTGGAAAAACAGGCCAATCAGCAAGGGTCTAGAAAGCAAAGATGAAGAGTTTGTCTTTTACCCTGTAAGCAACAGGGAGTGGTAGAATGTTCTGGAGCAAGGGAGTGCCATTTGACTCAAGCTGGCCTGCCTGGGGCAGTGCAGTGGGGCGGGAGTGGTCTGCAAAAGGAAAGGTCAGCAAGGTCTGTGACTCACGGATGTGGGGAGAGAGAGGTCAAAGGTGACAAAGGTTGTGAGCCTTTGGTCCCTTCTGCACCAATTCATTAATTAATGAAACTCCTGTTACTCCTTTCCACTAGACAGGAATGTGAGCATTCCACATGATAGCTCATCAGTTGCCAGGAAATTACATAATCAATCAATTAATTAATTACACACATATAGTTTCAGAGTAGGAAGCAGAGGGTATGTACTTTTAATCACCATTCAATTCTTGCCACAGACTCATGCAGGAGTCACTGTTACTTACATTTTACAGAGAAGGGAAACTGAGGCCCTACTAGTCTCACTTCTGTTTTCACAGACAGGGAAACTGAGGCCTGGGATAATTAAATGACTGATCTGCCCAAGCCTGAGCTGGGATTTGAACCGGGTTCTGCCTGATGACAAAGCCATTCACTGTCCTTTATGCTAAAGCGCCTCTGGTGAGGCTGGCCTGGAGGCATGCATAGGATTGCACAAAAAGACCTGCACTGGGGCCACCACGGCTGAAACAGAGACTTCCAAGAACCCTCTTCAAAGCAGCCAGAGCCATTCAGCACAGCCCGGCATTCAGGCTGGAAGTATTTCCCCATTGTCTCCACCGTCAGAGGTAAGTGACATCTTGAACGCCTCAAGAAGATTAAATAGCCCGGCTCTGTCGGAAAGCTTAAAAAAAAGACTGAGAGAGAGAGAGAGAGAGAGAGAGAAGAAAGGGGCCAAGTTGGCCATTATGGAGCTGGTCCTTTTTTGTCGGTGAAAGCGCTTTCAAGGAGCACCATTGGAAGAAGCGGCCCAGATAAGAAGACAATGACAGAAGCGGGAGAACTCCGAGAGGAACCCGGGGCTGGGCGCCGTGAATGCGGATTACTGCGGCTGGGGGCCGCCAAAGAAAAGGGGAATCCTGGTCAGGATGAAAATGAGGAATTACTTTTTTTCCCTTCCCCTCTGAGACTCCAGTTCACTGAGCAGCAACAATGCATGATGGGGGGCACTTGACATGCCCCTCTTCCAGGCCATGTTGGCGCCCCATGTGGGGCTCCCGGGGAACAAGGGCGGTGCAAACCCAAACAAAGCCGATTTTAACCCAATAAACTCACCCCACATTCTCCAATAGAAACGGTGAAAGCCTGGGCTGCTGATATCTACCCACTGCCCAAACACACGGGACAGATAAGAAGTTTGGGTTTGCAGATGTTTGACCATATGTAAACTTCATCTTCTATAAAATGATTCCTTCCTTCCTTCCTTCCCTCCTTCCTTCCTTCCTTCCTTCCTTCCTTCCTCCCTCCCTCCCTTCCTTCCAAGTTTATTTACTTCCTTTTTTTCTTTCTTTTATCTCTCTCTTTTCCTTTCTTTCTTTCCAGGCTTTTGCTGAGAGGGAGACCAGGGGGTCTTGCAGCACTATTTGCAACTTCCTTGAAACAGCTCGTTTCCCGTAGGTAATTAAGGTGGCACCCCCTGAGCCGGAGAAGATCAGATTTGCTCACTTCCTGGGAACATACAAAAACTATATGCTTGAAAAATGTAGCTTGTCCAAATCTACGTCTGAATTACTACCTGGTACACTCACCGTGCATGTGCGTACAGCGATGAGCTGCTGAGAGAGCTTCAGATTCTGTCAGGGGCTCTGGGTTCCAGTCTGCAAACAACTTCCTGGCAGTTTTGCAAGAATGACTTGGATACTCAGTTTCAGGTATCCTCCCCTGCCTTGAGTGCCCTGTCGCCTGGAAAATGTGGTTAGCTGACACATTGTGGTCGATGCAGTTCACACAATATGTTTTCTACATCTCCGTCTTGCATGGCATACAGCAGGTGCTTCATAAATACATGTGTGAAAGAATTCTGCCCGATCCTGCCTTCGCGGAGGAAAATTGAATAAAATAATAATTGCAAAATTGGTTTTCAAACTGTAAGTGCGTTTTTTAAAATGTGAGATACCGTGTTTATTTTTCTATTTTTTTGTAAAAATAATTTTAAAAGGATTTAGTAATGAGTATTTATAGAATTCAAGGCCCTGTGTGAAATTGAGCCCAGTGAAAATTAGGAGTTGTTTTCATTTACAGAGTTATTAATGGTTTTAAAATCTCATACTTAAAAACAAGCACGTGGCAGGTGTTGAAATAAGAAACGCAGTGGAAACCGGAGTGATGAACTTGGGAAATCCTCATCCCTCTACAGTCCTACGCAGGTCTACAGGCATTTGGTGTCTCATGCAACCTGGAATAATACCAGCTTTTATAGCTAGTTTTCACTTGTCTTTTTTTTTATTTCTTTTGGAGACAGAGCCTTGCTCTGTTGCCCAGGCTGAAGTGCCCTGGCACAATCTTGGCTCACTGCAACGTCCGCCTCCTGGGTTCAAGTGGTTCTCCTGCCTCAACCTCCTGAGTAGCCTGAGTAGCTGGGATTACAGATGCCCGCCACCACATCTAGCTAATTTTTTGTATTTTAGTAGAGACGGGGCTTCACCATCTTACCCAGGCTGGTCTAGACCTCCTGACTTCAGGCCATCTCCCTACCTCGGCTTCCCAAAGTGCTGGGATTTCAGGCGTGAGCCACTGCACCTGGCCTTCACTTGTCTTTTTAAATTTGGATTTTGTTTGCCCTTTCCTTTCCTCCTTTTCCTTTCCCTTCCCACTTCTTTCTCATCCCCCACCTGCCTTCCCGTCTTTAACTGTTAGAATTAGACCCAGTGTGCCTATCAGAATTTCAGGTTAGGGAGGAAAGAGTTGGGCAACTTCACGTGAAATGCGTTTCCCTCACTTCAGAATCCCTCTCTCTCGGAAGTGAACGCAAAGACTTGGATGGTTCAGCCTCATTCTGAGGGTCCTTTGCTGGAATGTCTGTCCTTCCAGGTAGAGGAGAACAGCCTCACAGCTGCCCTAGGAGGCCTCGGATTTGCACTCACAGGAATTCAAGGCTAGGATCCTCCTGAAATAGGCAGCCATGTGGCTAGGGGAAGGGGCGTGAACTATAGAATGAGGTGTCAGAAGCAGTATCTCACTGCACCCCTCTAGCTCAGGCCCTGTGTGGGAGACCCAGAACTGCTCTGGGCTTGTTTCCTGGGATAAGAATACTAATGTTTCAGAACTCTGGCAAGGATAAGTGAGCTGATGCTTCTGAAAGGTCTGTGGGGCGCTCACTAAGACAAGAGCGACGCTTGGAACAGGCGCTGTGGCTGTCTCATCATCAGCACAAGTGATGTGCATGGGGGCTGTGGCTCTGAATCCGCTCCACCGCATACCTAGTTATGAAGTCTCCCTTGCCCCAGTCTCTCCATCTGTGAAATGAGCTCCTAATGGCATTGTCTTCACACCTGCAAGAAGGGTGTAGAGATCTTAGCAGCATGCCTGGCACCCTCAACATGAATGTTAGTTATTGTTATTATTATTATTATTTTTTTAAAGATGGGGTTTCACCATGTTGGCCAGTCTGGTCTTGAACTCCTGACCTCAGATGATCCACCCACCTCAGCCTCCCAAAGTGCTAGGATTACAGGTGTGAGCCACCGTGCCCGGTGAATGTTAGTTATTTTAAAAAGTTCCTTGACCAAGGAGTAAGGAGGAAAGCGGGAGAAAGGGCGGTAACCAGGAGAGAAGATTAGCTGAAAAAAATGGACTTCTCTCAGTTGAGATCTCCTAAAGAAGGCTTTCTCAAGGACATTTGAGTGGCTCTCAAATGACATGGGCAAGAGGAAATGGAGTATCTCGTCTTTCCCGGCCCCCACCCCATGCTCTACAATTGCAGGTGGAATCACTGAAGAAAGAAGGACTTTCCTGACCATTCCTGACTCAGATGAGGTGGGTCTGGGCTGTGTGAGAGTTGGGAGAGAAGAAGAAGAAGGAGGATTGTCTCTACTAGAATTTTAAAATGTTGACAGGGCGCCATGGCTCATGCATATAATCCAGCACTTTGGGAGGCCGAGGCGGGCGGATCACAAGATTAGGAGCTCAAGACCAGCCTTGCCCATATGGTGAAACCCCATCTCTACTAAAAATACAAAAATTATCCAGGAGTGGTGGTGCACACCTGTTATCCCGCATACTTGGGAGGCTGAGGCAGGAGAATCACTTGAACCTGGGAGGCGGAGTTTGCAGAGAGAGGAGAGCACGCCACTGTGCTCCAGCCTGGGCGTTGGAGCAAGACTCCACCTTAGAAAAAAATATTATAAAATAAAAAAAAATTTTTGAATGTTGTATCACAAGGTTAGTTTGGAAAATTCCTTTCACTTTGATATTCAGCGTGTTTATTTATTGGCTCTCCCTAGGTTAGGCAGTGGGGGAAAACACTGTCCCTCCCCAAATCCCAGGAGCTCACACCAGCTAAGACTTCCTGCTCACTCATGTTTACTGTGGGCAACAGGTCTGCTAGAATTCTGCTTTGCTCCATGTGCCCTTTAAAAACGCTTTTTGCTTTTTTTATTGACCACATTTTATAATGGCAGAAACATTAATCATACAACCAGCAGGTACTGAGCACTTGATATATAGAAAGCAACCTTGAGTTTCAAATGTTGCCACTGGTGAAACTTCTTGTGGGAAACTCCTATTATGGTTGACGTTCCAGGTGACATGTTAAACAGCAGGAACCAATATACTGTGCTTCCAGATTACTACATTTTACACTAAGTACACTACCTACAAATTAAACAAAATGGAGAAAGTTAACTTTTAAGATTTATATTTTATACTCTATAGTTCTAACATATTATATTAACAATTATAGCTTATCGTGTTTCCAGCTGAGCCACTGTATACTATTAGAATAATAATACTAAAGAGACAAAATAAATACATGTTTTTGTAGAGAGAGACAAAACCATCTTGCAGTTGTCCTGGATCTTCAAAGTAGACACAATGGAAGGGGATCAACTTGGATGGGGAGCCACTTCTGTTCCAGGTGGTGTGGACACAAGGTGGGAGCTAGCCGATGCTGCTGAGGTATAGCTGGTTGCCATGGGATACTAGTGCCAGGCCAGAGAGGAGCCTTTATGGAGGGAACTTTGGGGGATCTTTGTCCTCGCTATCAGAAAAGGGGGAAGCACTGATTGTCCTTACCTGAGGAACTTTTCTCTGGAACCTCACGGAAGATCATCAGAGCCTGGCTTGCTCCCCTAGCATGTAAGGTGGTTGAATCAGTGATTGGGCTTCTGCCTGTACAAGGAGCACCATGACAAGCTGAGAACCTGCTTGTTGAGGGGCCCCGAGGGGTGGCAACTGGTCAGCACTGAGCACCAGACCGTGTGTGCCACATCACAGTGTGATGCTGCCCTTCCCCAGCATCTTGCCATGGCAGGGAATGTGCTCTTGGGCCTCTGCCAAATGCATCACTGGGAATTTCAAGGATGGAAGGATACTTTTCCAGACTTTTACATTCTTGCTCAATTTCTTTTCTTTCTTTTTGTGACAGAGTCTTGCTCTGTCGCTTAGTTCAGTGGTGTGATCTCAGCTCATTGCAACCTCCACCTCCTGGATTCAAGCGATTCTCATGCCTCAGCCTCCTCAGTAGCTGGGATTACAAGTATGTGCTACCACGCCCAGCTAAATTTTTGTATTTTTAGTAGAGACAGGGTTTTACCATGTTGGCCAGGCTGGTAATTGAATTCCAGGCCTCAGGTGATCTGCCCACCCTGGCCTCCCAAAGTGCTGGGATTACAGGCATGAACCACCGCACCCAGGCTCCATCAATTTCTTTGTGATGTATCTATTTTCTTTTCTTATGTTATTGTGGTTTCACAGATAACAGAGCTCTCATCCCCGAATCGTGAAATTTTCTTTCTTGGGAAATAAGAAGGCTTTCATAATACTCAGTTATTCTTCTAAATTTTTTCTGAAATTATGTTGGCTTGAATTTTATAGGTGTGTAACTCTTCAGATGCATTCTGATGTTTTCATCTGCATGGGAAAGATTCTTTTTTATTTTTACAGGGTGAATTCTCTACAGATTGGATATGGGGTAAACATTTCTTTTTCTCAATGTGATTTAGAAACAAATTGATGTTTCTGTAGGAGCTTTTGTGTCCCATTTTTTGACTGTTTACTGACTACAGTGAAGATTTCTTGGTTTGCAACTGTCCATGTGATTTTTTAAATCATAAAGTTCTGGGGTACATGTGCAGATGGTGCAGGTTTGTTACATAGGTATACACGTGCCATGGTGGTGGTTTGCTGCATCCATCGTCCCGTCATCTACATTAGGTATTTATTTTAATGCTATTCCTCCCCAATTCCCCCCATCCATTGCTATTCCTCTCCTAGCCTCCCACCCACCCAGGCCTGGGTGTGTGATGTTTCCCTCCCTGTGTCCCTATGTTCTCACTGTTCAACACTCACTTATAAGTGAGAACATGTGGTGTTTGGTTTTCTGTTCTTGCATCAGTTTGCTGAGAATGATGGTTTCCAGTTTCATCTATGTCCCTGCAAAGGACATGAACTCATCAATTTTTATGGCTGCATGGTATTCCATGGTGTATATATGCCACATATATGAGATGAGTCTTGCTCTATAGCCCAGGCTGGAGTGCAATGGTGCAATCTTGACTCACTGCCACGTCCCCCTCCTGGGTTCAAGCAGTTCTGCTGCTTCAGCCTCCTGAGTAGCTGAGATTACAGGCACATGCCACCATGCCTAGCTAATTTTTGTATTTTTAGTAGAAATGACATTTTACCACGTTGGTCAGGCTGGTCTCGAACTCCTTACCTTGTGATCCATTGGTCTTGGCCTCCCAAAGTGCTGTGATTACAGGCATGAGCCACCATGCCTAGCCGACTTTCCATATGATCTTTAAGTGCATAGATTATTTTGGTTTCTTCAGTTAATTTCATGTACATTTTCTTTCCTTTGTTTTGCAGAGTTTTAAAATAAGTATATATACTCCACCCTATAAATTACTTTCTTCAAAACACTTCTGGAATTGTCTTGTAAGAGATCACCATTAGGTGCCAGTCATATATCCACTTCCAGGTTCTCATGGTCTCTGTTGTCTTCCTCAAGAACAGCAACCCATTTGTTTATCGTTAGCAAGTGTTCACTTAGAAGGTTGACATGATTCTTTTTGTTAAGAACTTATTCCACAGGCAGTCTGTTGATTTTTAAAATTAAAATTTTTAAAACAAATTTGTCTGGGGACAAGGTCTCACTCTACTGCCCAGGCTGGAGTGCAGTGGCATGATTTCAGCTCACTGCACATTTGACGTCCCAGGCTTAAGTGATTCCCCCACTTCAGCCTCCCAAGTAACTGAGACCACAGATGTGCACCACCATACCTGACTAATTTTTGCATTTTTTGTAGAATTGGACTCTCGCCATGTTGCCTAGACTGGTCTCAAACTCCTGAGCTCAGGTGATCCTCCCACTTCGGCCTCCCAAAGTGCTGGGATTATAGGCTTGAGCCACCGCTCCCAGCCCAGTCTAGAGTTTTCTGAGATTTTTTTTCTCTTTAATAAGTTTGTTCACTCCATTTTTGAGATTCTTGTGAAAGCAGCTTTATGCGTCTTTGAAGATTGGAATTTTCCTCCAAAGTCTCTGTTAGTGCTCCTGAAGCTGTTCTCCATACTTCTAAGGGATTTTGAAGAATGTTTTGCTTGTAGCCACTTGTTAGATTTGCTTAGTTGAGTCTTCTAAGGATCAAGATTTTCTTGTAATCTCAGCCATCAGTTGAACTTCTTGTAAACATGTAGATTTCTGTTCTTTTTCATGCTTCTCTATAATAATCTATTCTAAGACCAAGTAGAGAGTTACAGCTTTCCAATTCTTTCTTCATGGTTTTCACATTTGCTGTTTCTGATAGTTTGTTCTTGAGTTTGCCATCTAGGATAGCAGATTTAAGGTCTCCAAATTCTCTTGCAATATGGCAAAACCTCTCAAAAATATGATATCTTTCTTCTGAAGGGGCAGAGACTTCAATGGCCAGTTCTTTGTCTCCCCTGGCATAGTAACTCAAATTTTTCAGCACAGGAACTCCCACTATGATGATAAAAGCCGTCATCTCCCATACATCCATCTTGGAGATGTTGCATTGTCTGGCGTAGAGTCTCCAGGTCAAGCATCACACAGAGGATCAAGGCCAAAGAGGACCCTCTGGGGCTCTCAAGATCTCTGCTATATCTCCTCGGGTTGCCAGGACCCTGCTGACCACAACAGATGTCAGAGCTAGCCCCGTGGTGAGCACTCTGTGCAGGACCTTCTCAGTCCTGGCACTGGGGATGGCTTCGGTGGAGGTGGGGGAGGAGACATGAAAAACAGCATCCCAAACCTTCCCACATCTTGACTCACAGGACAGTGATCATATCACAGGACCCTGGGGATATGGTCTAGGTTCTGCAGGCCAGAGGGAATGGCAGGTGGCTCTGGCCATTTTCGGCCTTTGGCTCTGAGAAATAGAAAAGACTGATATCTTTCTATACTAGTAATCATTCTGGGTCAAGAGTAGGGAGGCTCCATGATGGAAGATCTTTGCTGCTCCTCTTTCTCACTTCTTTTTAAAATTGAGATGACATTCTCTAATATATGGCAGGGTACGGTGGCTCACATCTGTAATCTCAGCATTTTGGGAGGCTGAGGTGGGAGGATTGCTTGAGGCTAGGAGTTCAAGGCCAACCTGGGCAACACAGTGAGACCTTGTCTCTACATTAAAAAAAATAATAAAAAAGACATTCATGTAACATATTATATGATATATGTGTGTGTGTGTGTGTGTGTGTGTGTGTGTGTGTGTGTGTTAAATGTTAAAGTTAATAAAGTTAACAATTCAGTGGCATTTAATACCTTTACAGTGCTGTACAACCGCCACCTCTAACTAGTTGGAGAACATTTTCATCATGACAAAAGAAAAACCCCATACCCATTAATAGCTGATCCCTATTCCCCTCTCCCCTCACCCCCTGGCAGCCACTGATCTGTGATCCGTCTCTGTGGATTTCCCTAGTCTGAATATTTCACATCAATGAAACCATGTGATACTTGATCTTTTGTGTTTGGCTTCTTTCATTTCACTTAACATGAGTTTTGAGATTCATTCACTTTGTAGCACATATCAGTACTTAATTTCTTTCATGGCTATATAATACTCCATTACATGTGTATACCACCCTTTGTTCATCCACCCATTCGTTAGTGAACATGTAGCTGTTTCTAACTTTTGTCTAGTGTAAACAGTACTGCTATAAGCGTGTGTGTATATGTATTTGTTTTAGTACCAGTTTTTAATATTTGGACCAGGGATGTCCTGGTAGAGCTGCTGGGACACAGGGTAATTCTGCGTTAATTTTTTTGAGGAACCACAAAATTATTTTTTACAGTGGCTGTACCAGTTTATAACTTTCCCAGCAACATGCCAGTGTTCCAATCTTTTCACATCCTTACTGCCACTTTCTGTTTTCTGTTTTTTAATTACAGCCATTCTAGTGAAGTGGTATCTTGTTGTGGTTTTGATTTGCATTTTTCTAACAACAATGAACAATTTTTCATGTGCTTGCTCGCTGTTTGTATATCTTTTTTGGAGAAATGCCAATTCATGTCCTTTGCCCACTTTTAAATTGGATTGCTTGTCTCTTTGTTGTTTAGTTGTAAAGATGTGGATTTTTTTTTTTTTTTTGACGGAGTCTTACTGTCACTTGGCTGGAGTGCAGTGTCAGGATCTCAGCTCACTGCAACCTCCACCTCCCAGCATCAAGCGATTCTCCTGCCTAAGTCTTCCAAGTAGCTGCATTTACAGGTGACTGCCACCATGCCTGGCTAATTTTTGCATTTTTAGTAGACATGAGGTTTCACCATGTTGGCCAGGCTGGTCTGGAACTCCTGATCTCAAGGGGTCTACCCATCTCTGCCTCCCAAAGTGCTGAGATTGGAGGCATAAGCCACCACACCTGGCCCAAAGGTTCTTTATCTGTGCTGAATACTAGACCCTTAACAGATACATAATTTGTAAATATTTTATCTCATTTTGTAGATTTTCTTTATGCTTTCTTGATAATGTCCCTTGTTTTATTTTTTTTTGAGAATGTCCTTTGATACACAAAAGTTTTTAAGTTTGATGAAGTTCAATTTACCTATTATTTTTCTGTTGTTGTTTATTCATTTTGTGTCCTATCTAGGAATCTATTCCCAAATTCAAGGTGATAAAGATTTCTCTGTATGTTTTCTTCTAAGAGTTTTATTGTTTTAGCCCTGATATTTAGCTCATTGATTTATTTAGGGTTAATTTTTCTATGTAGTATGAAGTCATTCATCTTCTTTAGTTCAGGATCCAGGTGAAAGGTGTATCTTCCACCTGGGACATGCCATTCTCATGACAGAGGAAAAACACAAAAAATTGACACATACAATGACTTAAAAACTTCGTTCAGAAGTGGTATATAATGTATCTGCTCTCACTGCATTGGCAAAGTCTGAGGTCAGTGAGGAAGTAGCTATTCTCCTCCCTAAGGGAGTTACTGAAAACCCCCAAGGCAATGGCAAGAATGAAACATGTCTTACGGGGGGCGGGGGGGGGGCGGTGACAATGATGAAACCTATCATTGTTTGGGAACAATCATTTGGGAACAATCGTGAAATCTATAAAAGCCCTAGAAATGATAAAACATGGATCAGAAAAATAGAAATCAGAGTACAAATATCTTATCTACAGGGAACTTTTGAACATTGCACATCTAACTCCCTAATCCATTTTCTGAAACTGCTGTGGTCAGATGGCTTCAGAATTCAATTTTTTTTTAAATTTTTAGAAGAGAAATATAGTCCATCCATATAATATACTGTATAACACCCCCAGCGGGATCCAGGTCAGTATCTTGTGATTAGTACATTAATATTTTTTTATAGCAAAACAGACAACTCTCCACTTAGTAAAATTTTGCCACTAAAGTTGTAAAAGTACATTAAGATCAAGTCAGATCTTGCTGCCAAATAAGCCTTAAAAGCAACAACAAAAAAATTCTTCTTCCTCCTTTTTTTTTTTTATGCATTCTTCTAAGGAAGGGAGCAAAATCTCTTGAGAAATTAACAAGGCTTTTCTTTTTCCTTTTCTTTTTTTTTTTTGACAGATTCTCACCTGTTGCCTAGGCTGGAGTGTGATGGTGTGAGCAGGGCTCCTGCAGCCTTGACCTACTGGGTGAAAGTGATCCTGCTGCCGCATCTTCCTGTGGAACTGAGACCACAGGGATGTGCCACCATGCCTGGCTAATTTTTTGTTTAGTGAGAGATTGGTGGTGGTGGGAGGGGTTTGTCTCACTATGTTGTCTAAGCTGGTCTTGAACTCCTGGGCCCAAGGGATCCTCCTGCCTTGGACTTCCAAAATGCTGAGATTACATTCTCCTCTTTTTTTTTTTTTTCTTCTCTTTTTTTTTCTTGAGACAAGGTCTCACTCTGTCACTCAGGCTGGAGTACAGTGGCATGATCAAGGCTCACTGCAGACTTGACCTCCTGGGCTCAACTGATCCTCCCACCTCAGCCTCCCTAGTAGTTGGAACTAGAGACAAGTTTTCACCATGTTTCCCAGGCTGATCTCAAGCTCCTGGGCTCAAGCCATATGCATGCTTCCGCCTCCCAGAGTACGGGGATTACAGGGTCTCCTGCTATTTATTTATTTATTTACTAATTAGTTTTTTAGGCAGAGTCTTGCTCTGTTGCCCAGGCTGGAATGCAGTGGCATGATCTTGGCTCACTGCAACTCTTGCCTTTCAGGTTCAAGCAATTCTCCTGCCTCAGCCTCTCGAGTAGCTGGGATTACAAGCATGCACCACCACACCGGGCTAATTTTTGTATTTTTAGTAGAGACAGGTTTCACCATGTCGGCCAGCCTGGTCTCCAACTGCTGACTTTAAGTGACCCACCCATCTTGGTCTCCCAAAGTGCTGGGATTACAGGCATGAACCACCACGCCTGGCCTCCTGTTTTTTTAAAGGGCTTTTTGGACTTTCAAATTGTAGATGAGGAATTGTTGGCTTGTATTTTGAAGAGCCAGGCACATTTCTTAAAATAATTCAGGAGAACCAATCAACAACCACATACCTTCTTTTTTTCTAGATACTAATCAGTCAAAACTTCATCTAGACAGCTGAATGATTTGTAAGATATCCTTTTTTGTCAGGTACTATTTGTCAACAATTGGAGATTTGGGGTGGCCCTATGTTGTCCTCCTACTGCGTGGTGTTTCTACTCTGCACAAGCTCTCCGTGAGGGGTCTTTGGAGGAGACCGAGAGGCACGTGACCTGTGCTTGGTGAGAGTAGATAGTGACAAGCAAGGTTGTTTTACGGCATGTGGCTGTGTAGCTGGGGCCAAGAGAAAAGTTCGGATGGGTGAGGGCTGATCAGGGAAGGTTCGTGGATGAGGGCAGGGAGGCTCTCTGAGCATTCCAGGCGGGGAGAAAACTCTGGAAAAAACGTCTGGAGGTAGGAGGGCCCAGGCAGGCCCCTGCAGGGAGGCTGGGGCTGTGGAGGGGAGCCGCTCTTGTGCTGCCAGCCTGGCTCAGGAGCATGTTTGTCTATTTTTAATGTTTACGGGATAGAATGGCTTCTTTATAGTGATCTCTTTTTAATGGAGTTATTATAGAGCAAAGGACGTGTTTACCGGAAAGTTTAATTAAAATGTGCTTCCTTGGGAATTATGTCCCAGGAGCAAATGAGTTTAAGCAGGTCACTTGGCAGCCCCCCGTCCGGAGGTGCTGATCTCATTCCGGACTCCAGGGAGAGGTGTGGGAGGGGATGTGAGTGAGGCAGGAGAGGAAGTGAGGTGGGGGCAGGGGAGGCACGGAAGGGCAAGTGTGTTTGCAGTTCCTGTAGGAGCTTGTCTCAGGCAGACTTTCCAGGCTGTGGGGAAGCAATTCCTCCTCCTGCCTGGGAGCCAGCCTTCTGCATGGGCTTGAGATGCAGTAGACACCTGTTTCTGTGATCTCCAAGTGAATTTTCCAGACAAATGATTCCTGCCTGCCTGATGATAAGTCAGGCTCTTCCACCTAGGGTACCTTCCTCAGCCCTGCAGGGGCCTTTGAAATTTGAAAATTGCCACTGAAGCTGTCAAAGAGTTAGCTCTGGTGGAGGATGTGATGAGAAAGACCAGACAGCCCCAGCAAACGAATCCAACAGCAGAGCCCTGCCGGCACCGATGAGGTCCTTGGTCCTCACCAAGGTCCAAGGAGGGATAAGGCATAGCTTTTGCCCTTGATTTGCTCTCTCATTGGGGAAGCAAGAAGGTCTAGAAACATTTATTAAGTGTCCACTGCAGGCTGAGTCCTGTTCAGCATGATAGTGGTCTAAACCTCAAAATAACTGCTAAATGATTGGTTTAGCATCCATGGTGCCGTTTTGGAGAATTCTGAACAAGGAGCGATGGCTGTGAAGTGAGGCGATTGGTGAGTAGTCAGTCTGAGCCTGGATCTTGGGTTCTTTGATGTGAGTTTGTGCCATGATGCTGTGACCTTCAAGCAGGATTTCCAAGGGGCAACTGAGGCACAGAGAATCATGCTTCCTTACTTGGGTGTTTTTATGCTTCATGTACTCCATTATTTCCTTGCAGAAAGTCCTCCCCTGCCTTCTCTCTCTAAGGACTCGTGGATAAAGACACCCCTTCCAGAAGCGTTCTGCAAAGACTTCCAGGCAGTATAGGAGACCTGCTCACATTACATCCCAGCTGCACACACTCCTGTTAATTTTCCTTTATTCATTGTTACTGCCACTAATCTGAGCTTTCCTAGAGCACCACAGGCATGCTGCCCAGCGCCTGGCAGAGAGAGGTGCTCAGGAACTTGCCAGTCGAGGTGGCATTCCTGGCACTCTGTTGCTGCAAATCATTGTCTATTGGTGATTGATGGTGGTCCCTAGACTCCAGTCTGTCTGAAGTTGTTCCCAAGTGTCAGGTCTGCAGGACCCTGATTCTCCCACGTAGTTGCCCGTGGCTGGGAAGCCAGGTGTGGTCCCGCTAAGGAGACTCGTCTGTGTTCTGAATGTCACCATTCCCGATGACAGAGGACACTTCATCCTTCTCTCCTACGTTGTGGTCTGAGATAAGAAAGAAGGGAGAGCACTGTCAGTGTCCGGGGTAGGGTAGAACTCAGGCCAAGGAGAATCTCAGGCAGGTTTAGCAGGGATGGGAGTTTCTTGGTAGAGGGCTGGGACTGAAGGGAATAATGCTGGGGCAGTTGAGCCACAAGAGAAGTGCCATCCAGATGGGGTGCAAGACAGCCACAGGGCAGGTTGCAAATTCTGAGCAGGACTGAGTGGAGTCCCAAGGCTCCATCCCCGAGTCCCAGTCAGAGTCCTCCCTGGCCTCTGAGAGCTTCCCATCTTGTTCTCCACCCCAGGATCATCCCTGCTGTAGATGTGCTTACCAGAGGCCTCTTCTGAAAGTGCAGAACATGCCACGGTCCTGTGGAAATCCCCTGACAGCACCATGGTCTGTGGATGCGGTGAGATCTCAAGGCGGAGTTATGAAAAATCCCGCCGGGGAAGGCGCTGCTGAGTGGGCCACGTGCAGGCTGAGTCCAGAGGTCGGGTGGATGTCTATGTCAGCAGCAAGTGGTGTGCTGGGTAGGCAGAGTGGGAGGCAGGGCACCCCCCGAAAGAGAAATCAGGCAAAAGCATAAAGCCAGCAGCAAAGCCTCGTAAGGGAGTGCCGAGAATGGGGAAGCCGAAATCCAAGGTTGGGGAGGTGGGGATGCTGTGAGAACTCAGGAGGCAGAGGTATCAGGAGTGGACCCCAAAGGGTTTTATGTGATCACTGAAATTCACATGTCAGTGAGAAGCCCTGAAAGACATTTTTTTCTGTTATAACATTGCATGTAAAATACAATTTGAAGGGGAAAAAAGCCAAATGAGGCTCTACCTGTATTTGGTGTTCTAGCCCCCTTTTTTCCATCACCGTGATCTTGTGCATGTTTTCACACAACGTGAAAATCCTTCATATACATTTCTGTGACTGTATAATAGTCTCTAAAAGACGCCTGTAATCCCAGCTACTCGGGAGGCTGAGGCAGGAGAATCGCTTAAATCCAGGATGCAGAGGTCATAGTGAGCCAAGACCACAACACTGCACTCCAGCCTGGGCAACAAAGCGAGACTCCATCTCAAAAAAAAATAAAATAAAAAAGTAAAAAAGATGTATCAAAGAGTGTTTACTGTTTATGATTTCTCTAGTTTTTGATATTTAAGTTGTTTTCACTTTTTTTTTTTTTCTTTTTGAGATGGAGTCTCACTCACTCTGTCATCTGGGCTAGAGTACAGCAGTGATTTCGGCTCACTTCAACCTCTGCCTCTGGGTTCAAGTGATCCTCCTGCCTCAGCCTCCCGAGTAGTAGGGACTATAGGCATGCACCTCCACTCCCAGCTAATTTTTGTATTAGATGGGGTTTTGCCATGTTGGCTAGGCTCTCGAACTCCTAACCTCAAGTGATCCATCCGTCTTGGCCTCCCAAAGTGCTGGGGTTACAGGACTGAGCCAATGCACCCAGACTGTTTCACATTTTAATGGTAAAAATAATGTGCTAATAAACATCCTATACATAGATCTTTAATTTGCAACTTGAATTATTTTCCTAGAATGGTTCTTAGAAGGAAAATTCCTAGATAAAGAGACATGGACACTTTTAAGGCTGTTAATACCTGTTGTTGAATTGCTTCCCCAAAATGTTGCACAGGCTTTAGGATCTCTGCTCCTATAATGCCTGTCTCACTGTGTCCTCATGGTCAATGAGACTGATAATTTTAAAAAGAAGTAGACATTTTGAGGAAAAAAGGATTTAGTTAAAATTAGACTTTCCTTGATTTTTGTAGTGAAAACATTTTCAGATATTTATTTACCTTATTATGTATTTCTTCTGCAAATGATTCACTTCCTTTGCCCAATTTTTTTTTTTTTTTTTTTT
>NW_016107316.1:7871156-7927428 GCF_001604975.1 Cebus imitator
CCCAGCTAATTTTTGTACTTTTTAGTAGAGATGGGGTTTCACCATGTTGGCCAGATTGTCTCGATCTCTCGTGATCCGCCCACCTTGGCCTCCCAAAGTGTTGGGATTACAGGCGTGAGCCACCGCGCCCGGCCTGCCTAATTTTTATGACATAATTTTTCTTATTTATTTAGAAAAAGGCTCTGTATAATATTTTCAACATGCTAACTCTTTATAGTTGTTGGCTTTCTTTTGTAGTTTCCTATTTGCTTTTTAATTTTATGACTATTATAATTTAAATATCTAGATGGTAGCCTCAGTAGAACTTTACAATCTCAGAGTGGTGGAGCCCAGGAGCTAGGGAGGACAGGAAAGCTCAAGATGACTTGTAGGTTTCTCGCTTGGACACTGGGGAGGTGGTGGGAGCCTCAGATGATTCAGGAAGCTCAGAAGGGAGGCATGCTGTACTGCACTGAACGTGCCTGCGAAAAACTCCTGTTAAGATCTCTGAGAAAGAGTTAGGGATAACGTCTGAACCTCAGTCATTATGTGCAGCCAAGAGTGTTTATTGAGAGAATGAATGGATATTTTGATTTAAATCTCAGTAAAGGCCAATGCGGTGGCTCGCGCCCATAATCCCAGCACTTTGGGAGGCTGAGCGGGGAGGATTGCTTGAGCCCAGGAGTTTGAGACCAGCCTGGGGAACAAGGGGTGATATTGTCTCTACAAATAATAAATTTAAAAATTAGGTGGGTGTGGTGGTGCATGCCTGTAGTCCCAGCTACTGGGGAGGCTGAGGTGGGAGGATCACTTGAACCCTGGAGGTTGAGGCTGCAGTGAGCCATGATCCTGCCACCGCACTCTAGACTGGGTGACAGAATGAGAACTTGTCTTAAAATAAATAAATAAATAAATAAATATAAATAATAAACCTCAGTGGAGACTTCTGGGAGAAGACATAAGCTGCGAGTCTGTGTCAGAATCAGAATTGGAACCCAAGTCTCATGACTCCTATTCCCATGCTCATTCCGTAGAGTCAGATGCACTGTGGAAGGAGAAGCATCAAGCCCGTGAGATACCTGATTTTTTCAACTTAACTCTCCTTTTCTTTTTGTTTTTTTAAAATAAAAATCTAATATCCACACTCCTTTCCAACCTTGTAATTGCCTTCCTCTTCCCCACAGGGAGACAGGCCATGTTTTGGACACCTCAAGCCAGATTAACTTTGGAGACGGGCAGAGGAACTTATCAAATGCTTATCATAACACATCTGCTCTCCATCTGCATTCAGTAATTTAGTCTTTTCTACAACAAGTGGTGTTAATATGGCATAATTGACTTTTCCATTACACTAGATTAATTAATAAAAATCAATACAGTAGAGACATTAACCAGGTACAGCACAATTAAAACCTTCAACAGTTGGCTCTCATTTCTTTGGATTTCTATCACTAAGGGAGAAAAGCCTCCGCTGCCACCACCAATAACAACGATGTGTCTGAAAACTCTGTTTTTCATGAAGCAAGGTCGGAGCATTTTGGTTTGTTTCTTTCTTCTGCTTTGTAACCTGGCAAAATCAGATAAAACAATATACTATTTTATTTTATAGCATGCCTATAATTTGGTGTCACTGGCATAAAAATGCTCCTCCACTGGAAAAATTCGTAAAATAGGGTTTTTTTTGGGGGGGGTGTTGGACCACTTTGAAAGGTATGTGTCATGGAGGATCTGCAGGACAGTGTAGGGGGGCCAGGAATGTGTCCCCGCAGGTTGCCAGATTCCTTGTCATTCCCTGTTCTGCTGCCTTCCATTGTGACCTCCCACGGTGCTGGGGAACAGGGAGGAAATTTCTCTTGCAAATGGGCTGCCCTTACAGAGCATCTGGTCAGGAGGTGCCTCTCTCTGCATCCTGCTCCATCTGCAGAATGGTGGCAGCCAGGCATAGGTCTCCCTGCCTGCTCTTCATAGTCTGAAAAAGGCCCACAGCTGAGTCTCAGCCACGCTCTCTCTTCACTCCTGTTGAACTTTGTGGCAATGATGAAGTGGGTAAAACTGAATTCCAGGGAGGAAAGAGACCAATGTGAGATCTCCTGACAATTAGAGACAGCTTCCTGGGGAGAACCCAGATCTCCTTGAGTTCAAAAACTGTCACTTTTGGCCAGGCGCGGTGGCTCACACCTGTAATCCCAGGACTTTGGGAGGCCGAGGTGGATGAATCATGACATCAGGAGTTCGAGACCATCCTGGTCAACCTGGTGAAACCCCGTCTCTACTAAAATACAAAAAAAAAAAAA
Source organism: Cebus imitator (assembly GCF_001604975.1). Taxonomy (NCBI): domain Eukaryota; kingdom Metazoa; phylum Chordata; class Mammalia; order Primates; family Cebidae; genus Cebus; species Cebus imitator. The sequence goes on from NW_016107316.1 coordinate 7,873,430, forward strand.
AAAAAAAAGCCTGCTGTGGTGGTGCACACCTGTAGTCCCAGCTACTCAGTAGGCTGAGGCAGGGGAATCACTTGAACCTGGGAGGCAGAGGTTGCAATGAGCTGAGATTGTGCCACTACACTCCAGCCTGGGCAACACAGTGAGACTCCATCTCAAAAAAAAAAAACCCAAAAAACTAGCACTTGAAAATAAATGTTGAGAGGGTCCACTCAGCAATCTCCATGTAATACTAATTTTTGGTTCAAGGATCACTTCCAGAAAGCACAGAGTGATCTTGGCCTTACAAATAGTATTATTAAAAATGTAATGTGTGTGATTGCGTTTCTGATGTGTTTATTTGCTCTGTTTGATTTTTCTTAGTTATTTCAAAGTGAGAAATGACATTTCAGGACTCAAAGGCACAAAGATGCGGAGAAGGAAGGGTCTGGAGGAATATCCCTGTGTCCACGGCCCATGTGTCTGGACCTGGGCAGGCCTGGCTGGGGCTGTGGGGTGAGGTCTGGCCAGCTGGCTGCTTCGGGGACTGCCAGCCCCTCTCGGGCCTCCTTGGCGTTGCCTGGAGACCATGCAACAATGCCTCCTGAGCAGCCCCGCGATGATCTTTTCTGAAGTGGCAGCCCCTTCAATTATTTTATTTCCATTATATTATGTTAATTAAATCAGCAAAAAGAACAGAGCACATGCATGTCCCAAGTGGACTGGTTGTGAAGGGTTAATCGAAATGGCCCTGGCTGCCGCTGGGTGAGCAGGAGCCGCCAGCCAAGGACAGACCATATTTCCTAGGGCCCAGCCAGAAGCATCGCCAGCCTCCCCTGGGCCTGCGTGTTGGTCTCTGTTTCTACAGCGCTCTTGAACCACTGGCTGTCCCAGTGGGTGCAGATGCAGCTAGAGCACCTGGCTGGTGGCTGTAGGGAAGGGACCCTGTGGCCCTGTGAAGGACAGCTTAGCACCGCAGCCAGACTATGTAGAAGCACACCCGCCAATGTGACATGCCACAATTGACTGGCAGGGACGAAAGCTGCTATGGAGAAAAACATCTGAATGCTCTCACGCAATGCTTTTTAAACACCAAGATGCTTTGCTGTAAAATCTTATACTGAATTCCCCAAATAGAAACCAAGTAAGACACGAGGCTGCTTCGCTTGAAGTCAAAAGTGGGGTGGGGGCAACATCTCTCTTGCTCCACCCTTGATGAGGAGCACAGCTTGACAACTGATGCCCAGGCGTTCAAGACCAGCCTGGTCAACATAGTAAGACCCCATATCTACCAATAAAAAAAAAATTGCCGGGCGTGGTGGCATCAACTGTAGTCCCAGCTACTCAGGAGGTTGAGGTGGGAGGATTGCTTGAGCCTGGGAGGTAGAGGCTGTAGTGAGCCGTGATCACACCACTGCATTCCAGCCTGGGCCTCAGAGCAAGATCCTGTCTCAAACTAACAGACCAACAAACACAGAAACGAATGCTTTAGAACACCTTAGGGGTAGCAGAACCAGGAGTTTTATCTGGGCTGCTGGTTTTGGGCTTCTGACAACAGGGCTCTCCTGATGGCCCAACACCTGCAGACACGGGCTTTAGGACTGGGGATTTCTGTGGTTGAAAACAAAAGCTGGCCTCCTGCCTCAATTTACTTGCCTACATAATAAACATAAAACAATATGTGGTTTCCTGAGCTCGTAAACTTTAAGAAGTGATACATAATGGCTACTTCCCTGTCTGTTGTAAACTCTTTTGGGGAAGGTGATCAGGCTGTTTCTTGAGGGTCGTCTTTGTGCTTTTGTAAACATGGTGCTCCGAATATCACCCCTCCACCTCTTCTCTTACAGATGGGCAGTGAGCTTGCTGTTTGGGGCGATTATTTCACTCTTGGGCTTCTACGGACACCTGTCGAGGAGCCGATCATCTGCCCCATCTGATTCTGGTCTTGTCTGTAACTTACTGCGATACAGGAGACTGACCCTCTGGTCTCTGGTCTGTGATTTCTTCCTCATTCAGTGAAGGCGTTATCATCAATGCGCTCCTAGATTCCTCCTCGGGCGCTGGTCTCCTCTCATTTGAATACCATCAACAAAAATAGCAATGCAACGCCTTACGTTTAAAAGACGCCTGAGCAATTACTCTAAAGTTTATTTCCTGCTCCCTTGCCTTTCCAATATTGCAAATCTCCTCAGTTTTAAAATTAAGTTGTAAATGAGATTTGAGTTCCACATCAGTCGCTTTGTTCTCTCTCCAAGAGAGAGAGTGGAATGACCGGTTCAAAGCAAACGTACACATAACTGAAATTCAAAGGAGGTTGAGGGATTTTCTTTCTCCTAATCTTGGTTGCTGGGCTCGCTATGTGATTAACCTTCCACAGCCACCACTGTGAAGACGTGAGTGCCTGATCCAGCACTGGCAGTCACCTCCCTCGGGCTTAAAGGACAAAATTCAGCACCAGCGCCATCACCTTGATCATCCTGAAAACAGTTTAAAAATCGTCACTGTGGGCCAGGTATTTTACATAGAGGAACTATTTAAAGACTTCTCTCCAAGATTCTTTGAGGTAGATATTTTTATACCCACTTTACTGATCATGAAACTGAGTCACAGGCAGTTTATGTAACTTGCTCAAGATTTTACAGCTGGTGAGTGATGGACCAGGGTTCCAGCCCAAGCTATCTTATTCCACAGTCCTTTGCTCTTAATCCCTGAACGTGACTCCCATATAACCCCTGTGGGAAAGAAAGGGCTGAAAGATCTTCTGGTCATACTTCCCTTGTGATGCTCGAATCTCCTGCAAGGCCACCTGCATGAACATGCTCCCAGACGTGAGGAATCCCTTCCCTTTGAAGACAATCAATCATTCATTCAGTTGATGAACAGGCACGGGCTCCATGTGAGGTCCAGACTCTGTGCTTAGTACTGAGCCATAAGGATGAATGCGTCACAGTTCCTCCTGCTGGGGACCTGTGGCCTTGAACAGCTCTGTCTGCCAGAAAACTCAGCCTCTACTGAATTGGAAAAGATGTCCCTATAACTAAACGGACTGTGTGATTACTGCTTAAACCAGGATACTGCTGAGAGTGAACAGGGACTCATAATAATTATGTTGCGATGACAAGCAGAAAAGGGGTCTGTTCCTTGCAAACAGGGACATAAGGAACCAACCTTCACACCACATCCTAAGTGATTATCTGGCTTTGGGTCCACACATCAGCCCTTCTGACATTTGAAGACCACCGTCTTGCTGGCTCGGAGCCCCCCCTCTTCTCCAGTGCTCTCCCAGTTCCTTCAACGATTTTTCATCTGCTTCATTTAGATCCCTGCCCCCAACATTCCGGCTCTCCCTGGATCATGTCTGAAATTCTCTCTGTGGCTTCCTGGGCCTTCCTGGATCTGGCCTGATTCAGTTGGGAGAAAAGGAATCTTCCCCTTCTTGGAAAAGGAAGAAGTCTGAATGTGTACCAGAGACATCGTGACAGCTTGGGATTCTGACAGAATGTGAAGGATGGAGATGAGAACAGTGTCATGGTGCCCTGTGTTTAGCAGGGGAGCAGTGCTCAGAAATTCAAGATGAAATGATTTGGGAGAAAGGTCAGAAAAATATGTTTCATTAGTATTTCTCAGGCTTCGAAACTTTGGAAAAAGCATTTATTTTTAGGTGAGATTTTCCCTTTAACCCATCAGCCTTGAGACCATAAATCTCTATTTATTCACTTGGACAACAAACATTGACTAGCAGTTGTTTGCACGCTACACTGATAATAGAGTCTCTGCTCTCAAAGATTCCAGAGTTTAGGTGGTGACAAGGTGGTGAACAGAGTGGCAGAGTGCTCTGATAGCAGGTGCCACAAGAGAGGGAGCATCTACTTATCTCTTCAGGGGGTGTCAGGCTTCACAGAGTAGGCATTTGCTGAACTGTTTCTCAGAGGATGAGCAGAAACTTTCCTGGCTGGGAAGGGGCACGGGAACACCCGAGGCAGAGGGAAGAGCACGTGTAAGAGACAAGAGACATGTGTGTTCAGGTGGCTCCTGGTGACTGGAAGTTACAGGAGATGTGGGATGGGAAGGCAGGACTTTGATGCCATTCAAAGCACTTGGCTCGGCACCGGGAGAGACCTGGACCTTCCCGAACCCCTTTGCGTCACTGAACATTGGTGGGTGGATTCTGATGTCCGTGCAATTAATTCAAGTGAGCTCCAGCATGAAGCACCCAGGAGAAAATGCTGTTAATTGAGAGACATGTTTTTCAGATGTTGCTCAGCTGCCAGCTCCTGTGTGCTCTGGCAGGAATGGCAAGTGATACTTAGCTTTCTTCAAGCTCCATTAATCTGCCCATTTCTTTTGCTTCAAATCCCACTTCAAACACACAGCGGCTCCTCACACTCATAATGATATAAATGATTTATAATCCTGTTGGGAGCCAGCAAGCCTCCTGTCTGATGGTTCAGGTGGTTGGGGAGGGCTGGGCCGATCCAGGTGACCTTCCACAGTGCATGAGAGGGCAGACAGTGGCTCTCCTTGCCTTCCCAAACACACATATACACGCTTACACACGCATGCACACACATGCACACATGCATACTTAGCTGCATGGGCCTTGCCTGTCATTAGCCCTTTCTCATGACCATGTGGGTCCTCCTGGGAGAGTCCAGTGACCTGATCAAAGGACAGTGTCCCATTGGCTTCTGTGGAGTGAGTCACTGAGTGCCGAGTGCCATTTTCGATGCCCAGTACCTAAGTTCATAATATTATGCGATATCAAAATGTGTCATCTCCCTTTTCGGTGAGGGGAAAACCTGCACTACAGAAAGGTTAAGTGACAGGCACCAGTTTGCATTAAGCCTGTAGGTGGTGGAATGAGGATTCGAAGCTATGACAGTTCCAATGCTACTTCAAGGGCCAGGCCTCTTTCACCCTACCCCAGGTCCTATCAGGCAGGCACCACTGGCTCAACTCTGCACGGCCAGACTGGAGATGGGGATGCAGCACCTGAATCCGTGCCATTGCCTGTAGAAAAGACTTTGGAAGTTGGGATCAGAGTAGAGTTCATTGATTCATTTGCTCACCAGCCTCTTCTGAGTGCCTGCTGGAGACAGGTTAGAGAAATAATGTTTCACTGGTATTTCTCAGGCTTGGAAAACTGGAAAACATATCTGATTTTAGGTGAGAGTTTTCTTTTAACCTTAGGTGACTTTGCATCCTGGGCTGGGGATGAGGACAGAAACGATGAGGCTCCCGCTGTGTCTCCAGAGAGAGGTGCGGGACCTACCCTCAGGCTGCTGTGTGCTCAAGGGGAGCCTGCAACACCGGAGAGGGGGAGGGGCTCCGAGGCCAGGGGAGTCAGGTCCCCGGGTCTGAAGGCTCATGACTCTGCAGCAGAATCCTGATGGGTGAAGTTCCCCAGCTAGGCAGGGCAGAAAGGGTGTTCCAGCCAGAGGGAGCAGCACTGAAAGGGCAGAGTGCTCAGAAAGATCGAGAAAGCTGAGGGTAGGGGGGTGGCCAGGTTTACTGTTCAAATCAGAGTTTTTTTCTACCAAATTTTTAGATTGAAAAATGTTATACTACATAAGAGTTGAAAAAATAGTATCATGAACACTTGTATATTCTTTTTTGTTTTTTTCTTTGAGACAGAGTCTCACTCTGTCACCCGGGCTGGAGTGCAGTGGTATGATCTCAGCTCCCTGCAACCTCCGCCTCCTGGGTTCAAGCAATTCTCCTGCCTCAGCATCCTGAGTAGCTGTGACTACAGGTACGTGCCACCATACCCGGTTAATTTTTGTGTTTTTAGTAAAGGTGAGGTTTCACTGTGTTGGCCAGGCTGGTATTGAACCCCTGACCTCAGGTGATTTGCCCGCCTTGGCCTCCCAAAATGCTGGGATTATAGGCGTGAGCCACTGCACCTGGCCACTTGCATGCTCTTTATCTATATCTAGCAATTATTAACATCTTCCTGTATTTGTTTTATTTTTTCTCTGTATGTCTAGTGTGTGTGTGTAGTGGGGGGGGTGTTGGGTACGCTTTCTGTATGTATACATTTTTGTCTGAACTATTTGAAGGTAAGTTGCAGGCTTAACACTTTACCCCTAAAATGACAATAGGTTTATTTCTGGGTTGTGAAAACGAGGAAGAGGATATACAGTATGTACCAAAGGTCTGACATGATCCTTGGATATAGGAGCCATGCAGTGGAAGTTAGCAGTGAGCATCTAGCAAGGGCTAGCGATACATGGATTAGCACTTCCCACAGAAAACTCATAACCACTTGTCAGGAGGTATTGCCCCTTCCATTTTGCAGGAAGAGAGAACTGAGGCTCAGGGAGGAAGGTGACTTGCTTATGGTCTTACAGCTATTGAGTAATGAAGCTGCAGTTCCAGCCCAAGTTTCTTTTACTCCATAGCCGGTGTTTCTTCTTCTTCTTCTTTTTTTTTTTTTTTTAAGAAGGATTTCACTCTGTCAACCAGGCTGTAAGGCAGCGGCATGATCTCTGCTCACTGCAACCTCCACCTCCCAGGTCAATGAAGCAGTTCTTCTGTCTCAGCCTCCAGAGTAGCTGGGATTACAGGTGCCTGCCACCATACCTGGATAATTTTTGTATTTTTAGTAGAGACGAGGTTTCACTATGTTGGCCAGGCTGGTCTCAAACTCTTGACCTCAGGTGATCTGTCCTCCTCGGCTCCCAAAATGCTGGGATTACAGGCATGAGCCACTGTGTCTGGCACTTTTTTTTTTTTTTTTTTGAGACAGAGTTTCATTCTGTTGCCCATGCTGGTAGGGCAATGGCACAATCTCTGCTCACTGCAACCTCTGTCTCCTGTGTTCAAGCGATTCTCCCACCTCTGCCTCCCAAGTAGCTGGGACTGCAGGTGCATGACACCTTGCCTGGCTAATTTTTATATATTTTTTGTAGAGATGAGGTTTCACTGTGTTGGCTAGGCTGGTCTCAATCTCCTGACCTCAAGTGATCCACCTGCCTTGGCCTCCTAAAGTGCTGGGATTGCAGGCATGAGCCACTATGCCTGACAAAAGCTGGTGTTCATTCTATTGCCTCTGGGTAGATATGAATTCTTTCACCCAGAGCTTGGGATTCAGTTTCTATGCAGGAGAAATGGACCTAATCTGACTTGGGCTTGACTCTAGGTTTCTGCCTCATTATGTTGATTATTACCCTGTAGCTAGAGAGGTGTATTATACATGGAACAGAATAATGTACTTCAGAAATTCCTCTAAAATCCTTTATATGTCAATGAAAACTGCTCGGAAACATATATCACATTCTCATGAAAATATTTGAGCAGTCAGGACAATAGCGCAAAAGGATATTGTGCTGAGAATTAGGGCACCAGCTCTCTAATTGGCTGTTTGAACTTCAACCTATTCCTTTCCCTCTCTCAGCCTCAGTTTCCTATTCTGTAGAATGGGGATGAAAAGTCCTAACTTGTCTACCTGCACGGGGTGTTGAAAGAACCGAAACAGCTGATGATGGCAAAATCAATTAGTAAACTCTGAAATGCGGCGCATAAGGGAGGAGTTGTTACAGACCTCCTGGATTGTGAGGGGAAGGAAGCAGAGAATCTCCCTCCAGCAGGTATGCAGCTGTAATCTTAATCTGAAACAATGTCATCAACTTTTGAGATGTTTCCTTATTTCCTTCAGGGAAGTGGGGGGGATATAATTTTTGGCTTAGACCTCACACATTACTTGGTGATCACGATCACCTCATAGAAACTGAATCCCTCCCAAATGTGCCTCTGAGTGTAAGCTCCCCCAACTAATAAGCTCCAGTGGGGCAGACACTTTGTTCACTGCTGCAGCGCCAGCACCTAAAACAAGGTTAAGCCCAAGTATATGCTCAACAAGCATTTATGAACTAGGCTAGGTGTGGTGGCTCACGCCTATATAATCTTAGCACTTTGGAAGGCTGAGGCAGGTGGATCAGCTGAGGTCAGGAGTTTGAGAACAGCTGGATCAACACGGTGAAACCCTGTCTCTACTAAAAATACAAACATTGGCTGGACATGGTGGCTCCTGCCTGTAATCCCAGCTACTTGGGAGGCTGAGGCAGGAGAATTGCTTGAACCCAGAAGGCAGAGATTGCAGTGAGCTAAGATCGCGCCATTGCACTCCAGCCTGGGCAACAAGAGCAAAACTCCATCTCAAAAAAAAATTATGGAATAAATTGATCAAAGGATTAGCCATAACTCACACTAGAGACATATGAGAGAGGGCAGGGAGACTTTGCATATCTGTATTCACAGTGCTGAGCATCACATGACACAAAGCCTTGGAATGATTGGAGGATTGGCTCAGTCATTACTGTATCCTAACCTTGACATGAACCTAAAGGTTCACAATATGATTATATTTCATTTTAGTATTAATGGTATTTCTTTAAGTAATACAAATGAAACATGTATCAGTCAGCTTTTGTGTTAGACTATGGTCAGTAACAAATACCATCAACATGTCAGCGAACTATAAAAACAAATATTAGCTTGGTTGCAGGGGCTCATGACTGAAATCTCAGAGCTTTGAGAGGCTGAGGAGATCTCTTGAAGCGAGGAGTTCAAGACTAGCCTAGGGAACGTAATGAGACCCCTGACTCTACAAACAGTAAGAGGAAACACTAGCTGGGCATGATGGTACACACCTGTAGTCCCAGCTATTCTTTGGGTGGTTAAGGCCAGAGGATTGCTTAAGCCCAGGAGTTTGAGGTTGCAGTGAGCTCTGATCATGCCACTGCAATCCAGCCTGGGTAACAGTGTGAGACCCTGTCTGTAAAATGAATAAATAACAAATAAAAACAAATATTTTATTATTATTATTATTATTTGCAGGTCATCAAGGCAGCTGAGGCTCTGATCCAATACCTTCTCATTCTGAGGCTGAAAGTATAGCCCCTTATCTTGATTTTGTGGCAGAGCGGAAAAAAGAGAAATGGCCAAACCAGACAGTGAATCTCACAGCTTCTGTTGGATGTGATAACATCACTTCTGCTCATGTTCCACTGGCAAAGCAGATCATGTGACCAAGCCCGATGTGGATGTGGGTGGGTGGATATTACTCACGAAGGGGCCCTGCAAGGCAGACAGCAGGGGGTGCGGTGCTCAGTTCTCCTGCAGGCAGGAATGCAGAGTGCAATCAACCACCCTGGCCTTCAAAATACTTTGACTTCTTTGAAGGTCAAAGTTTTGGCCTCTCTTGAGATCCTAGAATCCTGGAATGTCTGGCTAGAAGAGGCTTTGGGGTGAAATCACCATTATGACAAATCAGAAAGCTGAAATCCAGGAAATAGAAAGGAGCTCATCATGGATTTTACCAATTTTATCAAATTTACATAAGAATTACAGGCCGGACATGGGATAGGGGCCTGGAATCCCAGCTACTCTGGAGGCTGAGGCAGGAGAATCACTTGAGCCCTGGAATTTGAGGCTGCAGCGAGCCATGCTTATGCCATGGCACTCCAGTCTGGGTGACAGAGCGAGATCCCAACTCTAAAAAAAGTAAATAAATAAACCAACTACCGAAGTCAACGTTGCTTTGTAAGTTGTACGGAACAGAAAATGAAAGCACCCTCTTCATTGGAGCTACCTGCATCCCTCACTGTCTGGTAGGTAACTAGCACAACTTTCTCCTTTGGCCCCGAGGGTATGAATAATGGCCAGCATATGGCTGCTTTCCTCAAGGACCCTACATAGAGACAGGGGACAAGAGATCAAACCTACAATGACAGCATAACATGATACATTCAGGAAGCCTGGAGGCACAGAACGGGGTGGCCCCAACCAAGACTCGAGATGAGAAAAGGCTTTCTGAAGACGAGACTGTTGGAGGAACAGCCAAGGCTGAGATGTGCAAAGGAAGTGTGGTGTCTCTGGGACGAGGGAGCTGTTCCAAGGCCTTAGGCACCATGCAGAGTTTGGATGGGGAACCACTGAGGGGTCAGGTGTTTCTTTCAGGAGCATTGTTCTGGCATCTTCCTGGAGAGGATGTGTGGGGGGTGTGTGTGTTGGGATGGGGGTGCCGGAGACTGCCCTGGGGGCCAGGTTATAGTTCTCTTTGGGATTCTAACAGTAATGACGGCTTCCTTTGGGCATCCTCCCACTCTCCTGTACACATGCACGCAGGCATATGATGGGATCCTCATAACACCTTGTGTGCAAGAACTGTGGTCCATGTTTTGCAGATGAGGGAGCTGAGACTTAAAGAAAGGAAGTGACATGCCCAAGGGAACACATAGGAAGTAGGCAGTCACACTGACACGCTCCCCCCAATCCTGCTTGACTGCGTAGCCTCTTCTTCCCAGCATACCCACTGCCCTTCCCCTGGTAGGTGGGGGAGACTGCCAGTTACACCCAGAGCCAATTGTCCTTAATTAATAAACAGTCCCTCCCACCTAGCCTTCTGGTCTGCCATTTGTAGGATTTCGTTTCACTAGAAGGAACCCTGGCACACAGTAAATGCTCAGAAAGTATTTGTGGATTGAAGGAAGGATGGAATCTGAGCTGCACAGATGACTGTGCATTTGGCCCCTTCTACCATTCCAGGGTATGGATTTAGGAAGGGGGCTGGTCAGAGTGATGCCTTGATTTTAAAGGGTGCAGCTGTACTTTGTTTATTTTTTAATTAAACTTTTCAGTATTGAGATCATTGTTGATTCACACCATGCGTTCAAATCCCCATTCTGCTGCCTGCGTGCTGGGGCGATCTTGGGTATGTCGCTTAAATTGTGTGGCTTAAATTCTGCTCTCTCCCCTGGGGAGACAGGGATCTGAATGGTGTCTATGGCATCGGGCTATCCCCAGCAGAGTCCTTGTCACCTATGGGCTGCATTTTTACTCACCCCAGGAATAATCTAATAAACATGGTTATCAGCCTCAAGCCTTTCAACCCCATTGCCTCTGACGCAGAGGCCCCGCGGGGAAGCAGCACGGTGCAGAGGCCATGGAGCTCGGATCTGAACGATCGGAGTGGGAAGTGGATTCCGCCCTGTATTCACTGGGTGACCTTGGTCCCTCTGAACTTCCATCAAACAGTGTAAGAGAGCCTTCCTGGAGGGTTGCTGTGAGAATGAAGAGCGGATGTATGTTACGTCCTTCTGGGTTGTAGGAGTGGCACAAATGAGTGATGCCTGCTCACCTCTGTCCTCTCTCTGGAGCCGGCTTTCCCACTGCTCCTTTCTCCTCGAAGCCCTGCCTATGCCCAGACAAAGTTCTCTCTCCCTTGCTGGTTAATTCCATAAGGTGGTAATGACTGACAACGGCTTTTGCATTTTAATAAGGGGTTTCATGCCTTACTCCATAAAGAGGGCTAAGTTGTCATTTTTGGCACCCAAGTCACTAAGGGAGAGGTTTGTTCTTGCGTGGGGGAGGTTGGGAGCCTGGGACACCTCCCTGTGTGGGTGTACCAGCTACCCCACCCATGCCAGGGCCTCTGCTAGTTCACATGTCTCATTTTTTGCCAGTGAGAAACCAAGGCTCAGGTTGCTCCTTCCCATGCTCCTGGGGACCCTTGTTCAGCACACAACCTGTTCAGCTGTCCAAGGCCAACCTAAAGCTGGGTCTAGGCTGCATCTGGCTCTGGGGTCCTCCTCATCTCCCTGTCGCCCCCCACTTCCCCACTCTCTAGCAGTGGATTCCCTAGGCCCTGCAGACTGGCCACGGCTGCTATCAGAACACCTGCTTCTTCCGGGGCCCAGCCAGTCACCCTACTGGAGGTGAGTGGCCTCCAAAACCCATACAACTTGCGGCGGATCTCTTGGTTCCTGTAGCCTCAGGAAGGCTCTGTTACCCTGTTTGATGGAAGTTCACAGAGACCAAAGTTGCCCAGTGAATACAGGGCAGAATCCACTTCCCACTCTGATCGTTCAGATCCAAGCTCCATGATGTCTGCATGATGTCAAGAGATGAGCACTGTGGTCCTTTTCCTGTCGCCTCTGGACTAGGACTTTCCGGAGCTTGTTTGTCTAAAGAAAGAAGGGCAGGCTTTGTCCCTCCCTGGGCTTGCTCTCACCAGGTACTGAGCCCACCTTCCCAGTGGCTGCCATCAAGACTGCGGTGTGAACATCCTCCTCACTGCCCTCCCTCGGAGGGAGGGCTGGGAGCAGCTCACCCACACAGGGGTGGTGGCAGAGTCTCATCCAGCCATGAGTGACACTGGCCACTTCTTGAGGGCCTTCCCATTCTGTCTGCCTGTCTCCTATGGCTGTAAGAGGGAGTCAGGGAAGTTGCTGGGTGGTGAATGCTTTCTCATTTCCGAAGTCCAGTGTAAAAGTCAGTACCATTATTTGTTACACAATCCAGACACGTAGGCATTTCTTCTTTAGAAGAGCTACTGAAATAACAGCCCCAATTATTAATAATATTTCTAGTTACGAATTGTTTACCACGGATGTGAGTGCCAGCATTGGTTTTCCAGAAGGCTCAATGAGCTTGCTGTCAGAAGAGACTGCAACACTCTTGACTTTAAGTTCTTAAAAACTGAAGATTGCGGCCGGGCAATTTCATCACTTTGTAATTTCAGCACTTTGGGAGGCTGAGGCAGGTGGATCAAGAGGTCAGGAGATCGAGACCATCCTGGCCAACATGGTGAAACCCCGTCTCTACTAAAAATGCAAAAATTAGCCAGGTGTGGTGGAGCAAGCCTGTAATCTCAGCTACGCGGGAGGCTGAGGCAGGAGAATTGCTTGAACCCAGGAGGTGGAGGTCCCAGTAAGCCAAGATCATGCCACTGCACTCCAGCCTGGTGACAGAGCAAGACTCTGTCTCAAAACAAACAAACAAACAAACCCTGAAGATTGTGTCCTCTTGGACATATGTAGCCTGATGTGGCCCCAGGGTTGGTCTACCAGGCCTCAGAGGACTCCCTTTCACCTTCCGCCTAAATCATTCATGTAGGATTGATACCAATTCTCAAGAAAAAAACAGACCCATATTTTCATCAAGAATAATGATTTTGTAGGGCAGTTTCCCTTTGCAGACAGTATTACGAATCATATTTTCCAGTAATGACTGTCTTTGAAGGCACTGAAGGAGGAGTCAGCCAGGCACATGTTTACCATCTCCCGCTGGCCTGGCCTCTCGCGGAGACCTGAATTAGATTTGAGTGATGTTTGCTGTGTGCCAGGCCTCTGCTAGGCTCCGTGGAAGATATGGAAATAGATCATGACAGTTTCTGCCTTTGGGGACTTCGCTGTCTAGTAAGGGACACAGAATGTATCCGGAAATGGTTATAACAGAATTAAAAAGCACTTTGGGAGCAGGGGCTGGGGTAATGGGGGAGGCATGGATGGTTGATTATTTTTAATTAGAAGGTTTGGAAAATTATTCCTAGGAGAAGAGGCACTGGAGATGGGCCTTGGAGGGTGTGAGGGTTTTAGGAAATGGACAGGGAGAGGTGAGTATGAAGGAAATTTCAAGAGAAGTAGGGTACTAGCAAAATGTAGACTGGGAAAGGTCAAGGCACATTTGATGAATGGTAGGCCTTCAGGGCTGGTTGGCTGGTTGTGCCTTTGGGAAACTATGGGGTCAGGGGGCATGAAACAAAACATGGACCGTGTCCAGGCTAGGAGGGTCATGTGGGCGTGGAATTAATCCACCCACTTGCACCTTCCTTGTGTTCTAGGTAATGTTCCATGCGTTGAGGATTCCAAAGAGAAATAATCCACAATCCACGCTGTGCACGTGCATGTTTTTCTTTAACTTGCAGACAAAGACTTACAGACAGGTTCCAGAAATAAATCCTCTTTTGCAACCCAGAGCTCATTGTTCAGCATGAGTTTTGATACAAATAAGAGGAGATATTATGATACAAAACAAAAGAAGAAAGAAAGAAAGAAGGAAGGAAGGAAAGAGAGAGAGAAAGAAGGAAGGAAGGAAGGAAGGAAGGAAAAGAAGAAAGAAAGAGAGACAGAGAAAGAAAAAGAAAGAAAGAAAGAAAGAAAGAAAGAAAGAAAGAAAGAAAGAAAGAAAAAGAAAGAAAGAGAGAGAGAGAGAAAGAAAGAAAGAAAGAAAAAAGAAAGAGAGAGAGAAAGAAAGAAAGAAAGAAAGAAAGAAAGAAAGAAAGAAAGAAAGAAAGAAAGAAAGAAAGAAAGAAAGAAAGGCAGGAAGAAAGAGAATTCGCAGCCAGGCACCGTGGCTCATGCCTGTAATCCCAGCACTTTGGGAAGATGAGGCAGGCGGATCTCTTGAGGTCAGGAGTTCAAGGCCAACTTGGCCAACATGGTGAAATCCCATCTCTACTAAAAATACAAAAGTTAGCCGGGCATGGTGATGGGTGCTTGTAATCCCAGCTATTGGGAGGCTGAGGCAGGAGAATCTCTTGAACCCAGGAGGCAGAGGTTGCAGTGAGCTGAAATTGCACCACTGCACACCAACCTGGGCAACAGAGCCAGACACCATCTAAAAAAAAAATCACGATCCTGTTCTCAGAGAGCCTACAGTTTATTGTGACACATACAACACTAAAGAATTGTAAGGATGTAGCAGGATAAATCCTATCTGTGATAGATTTAAGGTCAGAGGAGGTTGTAAGACATAAGATCAGCTACTCCGACATGGGAAAGAGAGTTTGGGGAAAGCTGTACAGAAAAAAAGGCCACCTTTGACTTGTGTCTTAAAGGATGATAGCAGTTCAGTTGAGTTTTCCTTGAATTTAACCCAGAAGTTAGTCCAGTAGTTCTCAACTGAGGGTGATTTTGCCTCCCTGGGAACATTGGCAATGTGAGGAGACATTTTCGCTTGTCATGACTTGGTGGTGAGGGTGGGCTACTGGTCTCTCGTGGTTGGAGGTCAGGGCTGATGCTATACGTCCTAAAATGCGCACAGGACAGCCTCCACAGCAAAGAAAGCTCCAGCCCCAAAGTCAAAAAACCCTGTATTGAAGAACATGTCAAACTCTACCACGTTGGGAACTGAGAGATGGCTGAGTAGCCAACAGCTTCCTGTGGCTTTGGGCAGGTCCTAGCTGTTTCTGGTGGGCCTCAGGCTATGGACTGAATGTGTCCCTCCAAAACTCATGTCAAAACTCCAAACCTCAGTGTAAGGGTGTTTGGAGGTGGGGCCTTTGGAAGAAATTAGGGTTAGGTTAGGTCATGAGGGTGGAGATCCCATGATAGGACTAATGGCCTTATAAAAAAAAAGAAGTGAGGACAGGTGCAGTGGCTCATACCTGTAATTCTAGTACTTTGGGAGGCCAAGGCAGACAGATCACAAGGTCAGGAGTTCAAGACCAGCCTGGCCAATATGGTGAAACCCCATCTCTACTAAAAATACAAAAATGAGCTGGGTGTGGTGACAAGTACCAGTTATCCCAGCTACTTAGGAGGCTGAGGCAGGAGAATTGCTTGAACCCAGGAGGCAGAGATTGCAGAGAGCCGAGATCGCGCCACTGCACTCCAGCCTGGTGCCTGGCGACAGAGCAACACTCTGTCTCAAAAAAAAAGAAAAAAAAAGAGATGCCAGATATCTCCCTCCCTCCTTCCCTGCCTCTGCCCCCGCCACTGCCTGCCCAGCCTTCAGAACCGTGGGGGCTAAATGTCTGTGGTTTCAGCCCTCCAGTCTATGGCATTCTGTGATTTTGTGATAGCAGACAGAACATCTTGATTTCTCATCTGGTCATGAGTCTGTGAGGCCAGATGTTCTTTTACACTTGTATCACCTCTCTAGGACATCACGAAAGGGTTGCTCAACAAATGTTCAGCTCACCGTCTTCTGGGAGGGCATGGTTTTCATCTCTCTGCAGAGCTCGGGCTCACACCTTTACAGAGCTTCTAGCGGCAGCTTTATAAAGCACGTTGGATGAGGTGTTTTGTTGTTTGTTGAGTATAGTGGATTATTTATATTGCTGGATTCCTGTGTGACCCTGGGAAAAATATGCAGTATTAGGATCTCTCACTCTCACCCCTCCCAGCCACATTTTCTGCACACTGTCACTCAGCCCTGGTCACACACAGAAGCCACTTTCATGGCTGGAGGGACCCTTCCCCTTGACTCAGCCTCTGACAGCTTCTCAATGCCCATCAGCTATGGCCTCATCCCCCCGGCCTGGCTTGCCTGGCCCTCCGTAGTATAACTCCAGGGACCACTCTGCATCATCCCATGCCTCCTTCCCTCAGGCTGTGCCAGAGACTTGCTTCAGCCACAGCAAACCCACCATTGTTCCCCAAGTGAACACCCCTAGAGGGAAGAGACTGTGCTTAATTGCTCTAAAAGCCCAGTTCAGCAAAGACCCAGTGAATAAAATGACAGACGAATGAATGCATACTTTAAAGAAGCTCTTAGAATTCATGAGAGGCCACATGTCGAGGAGGCTGGTGATAGGAAGGCAGTGGCATCCATGGACAGAAACAGGGAAAACATTTCCTCGATGAGGCGAAGAGGCCGTCTCTGTTGGCAAATTTGAGACGTTCCCTCTCTGCAGAGACGGAACCTGACCTCCGGGGCTGACAGTTCGCTGCTCCGTGGTTACTGCTCTTATTCCACTTGCTTTCTAGTGTGGTTGGGAGATCACTACATTCGTTTCAAGCTCCACACCCACACAGCTTCACTGAGCAGCAGGAGGGGGTGTATCAGTGAGCTGCTGTCATGACAGCACTGTGTAACAAACCACCCCAAATTCAGTGACTTGCTGCAAATGCAACAGGCCATTTCTTTTTCTTTCTCTGCAGTCTACCTATCGGCCAGCCAGGACTGTTCCGCTTCAGGTGAGGTGGGGCCAAACTTGTCTCTGAGGCTTCAGGTCAGGTTCAGGTTTTTTCTGCAGTCATCCTAATTTTCTTGTACTCACCAGAAACCTGGCATGTTTATTGCATGGCAGATTCAGGGAGCAAATGGTAAAGCCAAGCCTGTGAGAACATTGAAAGTCTCTGTTCCATGTCTGCTCACATCTATTGGCCAAGCAAGGCGTCTGCCCATGTCTGGGTAGACGCTTTGCTTGGTCAGTAGCACATGATGGTGGGCTGGCATGTTTACCATGCCCTGAGGGGAGGAGAGGGGAATAGGAGCACCAATACTCTCTGAACCATCATCTCATCTGTCACCGGGGTAGGATGTGTTCCTGAAACGCTCAGCCAGAGTTCCCCAGGGAATCTATGTTACATTGACTAGAACCGAGTCTCATGCCCAACCCTAAACCAATCACTGGCAAAGGAGAACGGACTCATTATGAGGGATTAGACCAATTGTCGCTTGGCCCTGGGCCAGGACCCTCTTCCCGTGAACACTGAATGGAGTCAGGCCCCTGTCAGCAAGGCACTGGCAGGGAAGGACTGTCAGGTAAGGAACCAATGTCCGCCCCAGCTGCCAGCTCTGATCAGGGTGAGTCACTTTTCCTCTTTGGGCCCAGAGTAGCAAGGAAAAGCCTCCTTGGGCCTTGCGGTGTGTTGGAAATGTGCCTACACACGTCTTCCCAGGTGCCACTCGCTGAAATACCTTCATCTGCTGCGTCCCCACCAGGCAGACCAGCCAGTGCACTCTGGCCTCAGATGCTGACCCACCAGGCAGCTCCTACTGAGGGTGTGTCTGTCCCTGCAGGATCCCTGGAGTGCAGGCTGCCCTCACAGGCACTGGCTGGCAGCCTCCGCGGCACAGTTGTTAATCGGAGCCGCTGCACTTGCCTCTGCTTCCCCGGGGACTTCCCTTCTAACAACGAGGTCTGACAGCATCTCCAAGTTGATCGGAAACTGGACGACCAAGCAGCCTTGGATGACTCTTCCCTCAGTCTGCCTCTCTGGGCTTCAGGCTGTTCATTAGAAACATTCTGGGGGATGACAGGGATTCTCACACAATTTACCTTGCAGGAAAATGGATTTTCTGATGACAGTGGCTGTCTAGGGGAGGGGGGCAATAAGCATTAAGCCCTTCTGAGCAGCAAGGTTTTCTCTGGGCATCCCTCTCCATATCTGGCCCTGAAGCTCTGGGGTTCTCCCATGAAGCCCTGGGCAGCGCACCCAAGGCAGGCAGGAGCCCTGGCTCTAACCAGAGCAAGGCCTTGACATTGCTGCGTGATGAGGCTTCGTAGGGCCTGAAGCTTTTGCATTTGGGGAGGTTTTTTCTTAAAAAAGAAAAAAAAGGGAGAACATAATTTGTAAATGCCCACCTAGGTGACAGCTGTGATGATGGTTAATTGCATGTGTCTACTTTGTGGGCCACCAAGCCCAGATATTTGGTCAACCATTGTTCTGGTTCTTCCTTGAAGGCGTTTTGTGGATGAGATTAACATTTAAATTGCTGAACTCTGAGTGTTGCAGATTGTCTTCCATAATGTGGGTGGACCTCGTCCAATCAGCTGAAGGCCTGGCCGCTCCTGAGGAGGAAGCACCTCTGCAGCAGGCAGCCTTCGGATTCGAGCTGCAGCTCCTCTGCGGGCCTCCAGCCTGCTGCCACACCCCGCGGAGTGTGTGCTTCCAAGCCTTCCCAGTCCTGTGAGCTAGTTCCTTAAAATCTCTTTCTCTCTTTCTCTCTCCATCCATCTCTGTCTCTCTTCTCCCTGTCTCTCTTTTGCTGTCTCTCTGCCTCCTTCTCCTTCCCTCTGTGTCTCTGTCTCCCTCTCTCTATCTTTACCTCTCTCCCTCTCTGTCTCTCTGTCTGGTCATCTCTGTGCTCTGCGTGTGTGTCTCTCTCTCTCCTTCTCTGTCCCTCTCCCCATCTCTCTCTCTTTTTCTCTCTGTCTCTCTCTGTCTCTCTTTCTCACTCTCTTTTTCTCTCTTTCTCTGTCTCTCTTTCTCTCTGTCTGTTTTCTGTCTCTCTGTCTCTCTTTTTCTGTCTCTCTGTTTTTTTCTCTCTCTCTCTTTTTCTCTGTCTCTCTCTCTTTTTCTCTCTGTCTCTCACTCTCTTTTTCTCTGCACACACATACATATCTTGTTGCTTCTGTTTCTCAGGAGAACACTGCCTGACACAGGGCCTTGGAAAGACCCCACGTGATCAGGTACCCGACACCCCAGGCCCATTAGCTTCCCTGTGGCATCATCCCTGGGAGCCCGGCCACCCTCCCCACACTGGTTCTCCACAGTCTCTCTCTAAGATGAGGAGGGGTTGCCGCTGAGCCTGCCCTGTGGTGCTGAGGCCCTACACACAGACTGCAGGTCTCTGAGCACCTCCCAGAAAGTCGAGCATCAGAGTCTCCTGCCCTGCCTCTGGCCGTCCCCACACCCACAGCCCATGCACACGAGGTGAGGAAGCAGCAACAGACACACAGGGCCACCTTCTCATACCCGGAGCCTTCAGCAGCTGAAGAACGCAAGGTCGCCCCGGTCCCCAGGGCTGGCCATCTTTCCCCTTTCCTCGGCTGAGTTCTGGTCAACTTGCTCCTTTCGGAGTGCCATTGCCTGCTACTTGTGGGCTGCAAAAAGAAAGACATGGCAGTTCACAGATTTTCAGACATAATAAAACACCCTTGTCAAGGCCGGATTGTTGTCTGCCTGTCACTACTGAGAATGTACCTTCTCCGGAGGCATTCTGAAGGGGTCGGAGCTGGCACGGAGCTAGTGAGCTGGGTGCTGGTTGCAGGGGAGCCACTAACTGGCCAGTGGCTCTGGTCAGTCCCATCTCCCAGGTGGCCTTCTACTGAGTACTGGGGCTTTGTTGGATGACCCCTGGTCCTTCCAGTTGTCCACTGGATAGACTTTGCAGCTCACTCTGTTGCCCCCATGTGCTTGGTGACTTGGCCCTTTGGAGAAGACAGTGAGATGGGGAAGACTTTGGGTGTTGAACTGGGAATGCATTTTGTCTTGGGTGGATTCACCGAGAAGTCAAACACACTGGACAAGCTAGCAAGCAAGCAAGCAAACAAACAAATGAATACACGCAAGACTTTGAATTTTTTGCAAGTGCTGCTCCTGTGCTTTAGGGTGTGTGTTGATGTGTGCACAGGCAGGTGTGGGGGTGGAGAGGAAGTGACCCCCGCTTGGTTTAGTTGCATTATGCAGGGACCCTTTTGGGCAATCCTCTGTGAGCAGCCAGCTTACGGGATGCAGGAGAGGGTCATCAGGCCTTCATCATCAGAGGAAGAATTCCTCCGTCTGGCTGAAGAGGAGACAGTGCATGAAAAATGGTGGCAAGGGGTCAGGAGGCGAAGGCAAGTGAGAAAACACTTTCATCTATTATCCTGGGGTCAACAGGCTCCCTCCCATCAGGGAACCTTGGGGCGGATGAATGGCCCATTGCAGGAGGTGCGGCATTGTGTGGACCCAGAGCCCACGTCACAATCCCCCAGCTCAGGACAATAGTGCCTAAGAAAGTGGTGGGTGGCTCGCCTCCCAGGAGCTGCTGCTTCTTATCAAAGGGATTTCACCAGGAACGCCCCAGCCTGCTTAGGAAGGAGGGAGAGCTGTTTGTCCAATAATGCGAAGGCATTTCAGACTCATTCCAAATTCCCCGTCATGGCGATTAGGTTGGTCCGTATTGAATTTCCTCCAGAACCAGTGTAGGTTTCTCAGCTGTTGCCGCTCCCTAAAAGCCACACATATTCTTTGAGTTGTGTAATTTTTGTTTGAAGAACAACACATTCCTGTTCAAAACGAAGTCCAAATCCTTATGCTGAAAAAGTGACATGCATTCCCTCCAAAGAAGGTGCCTGGAGGCCCACATGTGTCCACTCTGCAGTGGGCATGCAGCAGAGGCTGGCTCCTGGTTTGGGCAAGACCATGGTCTTACCTTCTTCCTGCAGTCTCCTTATCTGTAACTCATAATTTCATGTTTTAAAATATCCTGCAAATTAGTTGTAAGTCTGGCATTGTGACTACCCTTATTGAATTAGGGCTGGTTTGCTTTCAGGGTTTCCAGAAATATGTCAACTAAATGGAGAGAATGTGGTATCCTGGTAGTGCCTGATATTGCCTGCTACTCTAAGCTTTAGAAGTGGGCAGTGGCCAGAGATGTGATTTTGTAGTGTTGTTTTCACATCTGGCATGGGGCCTAAAAGCTCAGATCTCAAAATGAGCCTGCCTGGCACCAAGCAACCCTGGATTCCAGATCCAGACTGATACTTGCATAGAGACCCCCCAGGCCGCAAGGCTCTCCTGGTGAGCAAAAATGACTGTACATAGGCAGGGGTTTTGTGAGAACTGGTCCTTATGGCCCCAGACCTTGTAAATACTCTCCTGCATCTTCAGTGGGCAATTTACTTAGGAGATCAGTTGAGTGGCAGGCCCTGCACAAGGAGCTGGAGAAACAAAAAGAAAGACGTGGTCCCTGCCCATGTTAGGGACAAATTAGCAGAAAGATGAATGCAAACATCCGTGGTTAGCATTATGAAAGAGCTACATATGGGGCACATACCCTACACTGTAAGCACTGAAGGAAGGATGACAGTGATTTATTTCTAGAGTACATTAAAGAGTCTGTGGTAGAGTACTGGGTTGAATAGTGCCACTGCAAATTCATGTCCACCTGGAACATCACAATGTGACCTTATTTGGAAATAGGATCTTTGCAGGTGTAATTTGTTAGATAAGGTCACCCTGTACTAGGGTGGGACCCAAAGCCAATGACCGAGGTCCTCATAAAAAGGCCATGTGAAGACAGAGGCAGGGGTTGCCGTGACGTAGCTGCAAGCTGAGGATTGCTGGCCACCATCAGAAGCCAGGGAGATGCAGAAAGCAAATTCTCCCTGGAAGCCTCCAGAAGGCACAGATCCTCAGGACGCCCTGCTTTCTGACTTCTGCCCTCCTGACCCGTGAGAAAATAAGTTTTCTGTTGTTTTCAGCCACTATGTTTGTGGTAATTTGTTACAGCAATCCTAGGAAACTAATATACATGGTGTGTCATCAATTACATTTCACTGGCATCACTGAATGGGAGTTTTCACAGTTGGATGGAGTAGAAGCTGGGTTATGGGCTAACCATGGAGACAAGTGGGCTTGGGGACCACAGGTAAAGGAGGAAATGGGAACAGAGAGGTGCTCTGTTCTTTTCATAGGTGCTGTATGAAAAGGTGCAGAACCTTCTGCCCCGTGGGTGGCATATGCCAGGAATGAAGAGGGCAGATGGGAGGGTGGGAAGGTGGGACTGACCAAGTGAAGAAGGAGAGTTGAGAAGGGCATGGTGAGCCATACTAAGGAGTTTGGGTTTTATCTTTTTCCTACCTTCCTTCCTCTTTTTTATCAAATTAGTGATCTCTGTCACATAGATGTCTTACAGAATAGCAAAGGGTTCATGGATGCTGCAGGAAAAAACAAAAAGATAAAGTTGTTGGCTTCATTGTGACACAATATTGCACAAAGAAATTAAACACAAAGAGATGCCAGATGCGAGTAGTGTGACGTGTACAGGCACAATTTTAAAAAATAAAATTATTGATAAATGGTATATCTAAGAGTCATTTATTTACCTTTTCCCCTAAATACAAGGCAAAAAACCCCTCACACACACACACACAAAACCAAAAATAGCTTCCTCTGTTGGAAGCAATTTCTGATGCTGCAGATGTATTGCTGTGGTCTTTGGGTCTCCTCTCTTCTCACTGTGCTATAAACTTCTATGTCAGGGACCTTCTCTGATTCAGCAATGCATGGATGAACAGTAGACACTAGTGTACTGTGGAGTACAGAGACAACTGGGCAGTGTGGCCAGGAAAGATCTTCCATAGAGCAGATCTGAGCTCCAGCAGGATGTAAGGATAGGATGGACAGAAGACAGAGAGGAAGGGAATATTCTACCTATGGAAAATGTCATGAGCTAAGTAAGGCACAGAAACAGCTTGTGTAAGATGTATCTAGAAGTATGAAAGTGTAACTGTTCAATGGCTTTTCCTTGCCCACTGCCTAGACAGAGCCAATTTATCAAGACAAGGGAATCGTGATAGATAAAGAGTTTAATCCATGCGGAGCTGGTTGTACAGGAGACTTGAGATTTATTATTATTCAAATTAGTCTCCCTGAGAATTTGGGGACTGAAGTTTTTAAGGTTAATTTAGTGGGTCTAGGGCTAGTGAGCCAGGAGTGTTGATTGTTTTGCTAGAAGATGAAATCACAGGAAGTCAAGCTATCCTCTTGTACTGAGTTAGTTCTTGGGTGGCGGCCGCAGGACTGGTTGGCAGGTCCAGGTGAGCCCATCCGGTTGTCAGAAATGCAAAATCCTGAAAAGACATCTCAAAAGGCCAATCTTGGGTTCTACAAAAGTGATGCTATTTTCAAGAGTAATTGGGAGAAGTTGCAAAACTTATGACCTCTGGAATAATAACTAGTAATTATTTAGAACTTAAGCCTCTCTCATCCTAACTTGGTGGCCTTTAATTAGTTTTATAAGAAGAGTTTAGTTTTTGGGAAGGACTATTATTTAAACTATAAACTACATTTCTCCCAAAGTTAGCTTAGCCCACGCCCAGGAATGAGAAAACACAGCCATCTTGTGATGCTAGAGACAAGATGGAAACATGTCAGTTTATCTCACTGTCAATTTCCTCAGCTATAATTTCTGCAAAGGTGGATTCAGAAGGAGACATGGCTGTGGTAGACAAAATGGGAAAAGTTTATTGGAGCCCTAGTGGTGATAGCGACAGGAGACAGGTAAATTCTTAGGTAGACAGGGATGCATCCCCAGTGAAATTCAACCTCTGAGCCAAGGACCGTCTAAAGCCTCAGACCTGGGCTATGAGTTCTGGATAAATCCATGGGCCAGATTGAGAACTCCTATTTCCATTTGGTGTGTTTTCTTATTATTGGTCCTTATTCTTCAACTATTTTACATATACCTACTCTTCCCCAATTGATCCCCTACACTCTTGTTCCTGTTTCTCAATGGTGCTTTTTCAAGCATACCCACAGACCAATCAGCATGTACCTCATCATTTCAAGTCCATAAAACCCCTAGATCCAGCCTCGTGGCAGACAACCCACCTTTGGGTTCTTTCTCACTGGCCAGAGCTTTTCTGTTGCTCAGTAAATTCTACTTTGCCTTACTCTCCAGTGTCTCCATACCCTATTCTTCTCAGTCATGGGACAAGAACTCGGAACTTGGTGAACTACAGGAGTAAAAGGGCTTCAACACTTAAAGTGAAGGCAGGACAGTTAATAATATTTCTTGGACAGGCGCTGTGGCTCAAACGTGTAATCCCAGCACTTTGGGAGGCTGAGGCAGGCAGATCACCTTAGGATGGGAGTTTGAGACTACCCTGACCAACATGGCAAAGCCCTGTCTCTATAAAAATACAAAATTAGCTGCATGTAATCCTAGCTGCTCAGGAGGCTGAGGCATAAGAATCACTTGAACCCAGGAGGCAGAGGTTGCAGTGAGCCGAGATCATGCCATTGCACTCCAGCTTGGACAATAAGAATGAAACTGTAAGGCTGGTTGCCTCACCGGGAGTTTGGACGCACCCATCTCAATCCCCGCTTGAAAATTACATTATCAGAATATGCCCATCATCTAGCTCTGCCTTGGAAATCCCCTCTGCACTCCGCACCTAACCCCACCCTTGGAAATCCCCTCTGCACTCAGCACTTAGCTCATTCACCGAAAATCCCACCTACCTACCAATAGCAGCTCACCCCGTCCACATCCTGTTTCTCCAAATTCAATTGTACACCTTCACTCCCTATAAAACCCCACTCCTGAGAGGAGTCAGGCGCGATTTCCCTGGCTCCTCTCCCCGGGACCACAGAACCTCGCCCGGGAGCTGAATAAATTGGCATCTAATTTTCTTGTGCTGGCCTCAGTTTCCTCGTTTTTAACTCGGCAATAAACCTACAGAGAATAAACGTTACAAATGGTGCCAAAACCCGGGAGGAAGTTGTACGACCCCTCCCGGGGAAAACTGACTCCTCCACCCGAAGCCGGACCAGGGAACTACTCCATCGCAAGGTAACAGGGAACTGCTCCATTGCAAGGTAAGAATTCTATTACCCACAACCTCTCCCACTGCCTGCCTTGCGGGCTCCTTGCTTGCGATCGCGGCTGCGTCAGGGACTCCTTCTCGTTTCTCGCTGTGGGTCCGGGACCCCGGTCTTGTCTCGAGGACCTGAGCATAGAGGAGACTTCCCTACTCTCTTGTCTTCTCCCCTTGAGGGGATTCCAGGGGTCAGGAATTTGAGGGAGACATCCCCATCTTCCTGAACCCTCTCTGGTGTTCAGCAGGGCAGTCCGGGACACCTTCCGAACATCTCCACCGCAGCGGCCAAGGTTTAGGTGTTCAGAAGCCCTGTTTGTAAATCCAAGTCCTGCCTAACAGCAGGACCAAATCTCTGGCTTATGGTAAAACGTCTATCTCAAATTCTCAGATCAGCCCTTTTGGCATATAAGCTCTCGTTAATTAAGTAACTCTGTTTTCTTTCTTCCTCCAGTTCTTCTTCTGAGGTCTCTCTTTCTCTCTCTCTCTCTCTCCTTCTTTCTTGTTATAATCGTTACATTATGATGTCATTCTTAGGGTAAAAATAGGAAAACTGAACAAAATATATTTTTATATAAGGCAAAGTTCAAAATTGTCACTCAACTATATACCACACCTAAAAATCATTAAAATAATAAATTGTATGTTATATATTTATATTTTATTATGATAAAAAACATTGTATTCTTCTTAATAGTTATTTATAGTAAAAGGTTCTCCATTGAACCTGGCACAATACACTACACTTGTTAAAATAAATTGGCCCAACATGTATAGTGTTTGAATTGTGCCTTGAGTAAGTATTGTGAAAAGTAAAAATTCAAAATATATAATAAACATTTCTTAGCATAAAGGTAAGTATTCCTCAATCCATGCTTTATATGTGGAATCCATTAAGGCTAGAGACCTTTTGGTAATCTTGTCATTTATAACTTACAAAGGAGGAGAAAATTCTTTTCTAAAATGTTAATAATCTAGCTACTAGTAGCCACATGCTTGCTATGTGCCAGAAGCTATGCTAGACATTTCATGTGTATTATCTCTAATGCTGGTCCCATGGAAGTCAGTCAGGTAATTCCTACTCCACCCCTTAATCTCCATAACAAAAAATATTAAAGCAATTAAAACTTCATTTTATCCAGATAGGGAAAATAGGTTACATCTGCAGGACTGTCTTCACAACAGCCTTCAGAAAATCCAAGCAATCATTATTGAGGTTCATCTTCTATTATTTATGTAGAACAGGAATTGATTTAAAAACAAGTTCCTTATGAGTTAGGCCTAACTCATTCCTTGAATAGATTCCTATCAAAAACTATTGTACATAAAGGATGATAAGTAGTAATGTGACCTGAACTTCATAAATGAGAGAATGTATAGAAATGAAGTCATTTGTTTAGTTCCAGACTCCTAATATGTCCTCAATAAATGTTTGTTGAGGACATAAATATTAAGTGACTACATGAATGAGTTGGAAAAGAAATCAGATGCTTCCTATTTGAAATAAATGAAAGATAAATAATAACTACCTTAATTTTTATTTTTATTTTTTATCTTCCTTTAATAGAAAATAAAAGTCGCTAAAATACCTAAAAATATGACACATTCCTTTTTATTTACATTTACTATATTTCCATCTTGGTATTTCTCTTTACATTTAGAATTAGTAACCCACAGTGTATTTCATTTGCAGAACAGAATATCAGAAGTTAATTCCGTGATTACAATATGCCAAGTGAGGAAACCTCTGAAAGCCAAATGAGGCTATATGACATATTCAAGGTCATGAAGAGAGAGTCAGATTGAAGGCTCAAATCACCTAACAATTCTTCTAGTTGTTTCATGTATGTTGCCTCTTAGATTCTGTCAACTAAAATGCCATACTATTTAAAAGTAGGGGCCATGATATACACATGTATGTCAAATACAGGGCCAACTGCTAGATAGTTATTGGGTCTAAAAAAAATACTTAATGGTTATTATTATTCCTGTAGTCATAGAATTGAAATTACTAATAATATTCTGATCCTCATGTAGCATATCATAGAGCATTCATTTTGCAAGACATCACAAAAGTAATACATTAAAACATCTTATATTAGTTAGCACATTGGATTTTTATTTACTAGACTTTTTCAAGCCTAGCATAGACTTTTACAGCAGCATCTTACCAATGACCATTTTAGTCTATGGTACATTTGCTCTTAAGTGCAGTTTCTGCAAACAAAATAGAACATAAACCCTCCTTTAGAGCCATTTTATCAAGGCTTAAAATGCTGTGAAATACCTGTGTTCACTGGGAAGCTTTAGTAAATGCTGACAGTATAGTTTCCTTGAAGCTCAGAATCCCTATAAGGAAAATCTGTGAAAAAATATTTTCAGAAGTTTATGAATGGATATAGCCACACTTTGAAGTGACCTATAATTGTTTTATTCCTGAAAAAAAATGTAATGATGAAAGTCTAAGGCCTACAGCATTTAAGACATAAGTCTTCTACTAAGAAAAGATCTACCACTAGAAAAGTTAGTATTATAGAAGCTTTAAATGTATATTGCTAAATGGAAGAAGGTGGTATAAAAGGCTAGATACTGTATTCTTCCAACTATATGACATTCTGGAAAAGACAAAACTATAGAGATATTAAAAACATCAGGGGTTTCCAGGGGTTGCAGAGGTTTGGGGTAGGAATGGGGAGGAATGTGGAGCAGAGGAAATTTTTAGAGCACTGAATCTATATGGTGTGGAGCTACAATGATGGTTGCATTAAATTATTCATTTGGCAAAATCCATAGAGCTTTACAACACAAAGAGCAATTCTTACTGTAAATGATAAATGTCAGTTAATAATGATGTATCGATATTGATTTATCAGTGGTAACATAGGTACCACACCAATTCAAAATGTTAAGAGGGTAGAGAGGGTTGGGGAGAGTATATGGGAACTCCATATTTTCTATTTAATATTTTTGTAAACTTAAAAGTACTCTAAAAACAAAGTCTATACTTTTTTTAAGACAGTGTTATAAAAATGTTAATGGTTTATAAAAACTGTCCTCTGCCTTTTTTTAACAAGAGTTTTAATCTAAATGAAAGTGTTATATCTCAAAAATATTCCTATATCCAACTTACTTTCTGCTATTCTGATCAAAATACTTATAGCTCAATAAACTTATTTCCTGTTAAAAAAGGCTTATTGTTAAATACAAGTTTTTAAACTATATGTAAATTAAATCAGTTTTGGAGAAGTCAGTATATATCTCAAAATTATACATTGAGCTAATTTTATACTACTCTGCCACCACAAATTAATTTGTCTGTCAATAAGCATGTAGTTTGTCATTTGCAAGGAAAAAAAAGAAGGAATTTGAGATGTGTAGAGAAATTTTGTGAAAGTATACTAAGATATTTGAGCTACATGCCACTAAATTAAGAGTAAATAAAAAATTTTAAAGCAAATAAAGTAATTTTAAAATGAAGTACCAGCTGGAAGACTGATCCAGCGATTACAGCAGGCTATAAAAGTATCACTTGGTCCTGTTTTTGATTCTTGCAAACAAGCTGAACCCCTTGGTTCTTACAAATAAGTGGTCACCAAATGTTGATTATTGATACTATGTCTATATATTTTCTAGCAAGTTGCCCCTTTTCATGAAGGTACTTAATGACTGATAATGATGATAGTAATAATAAGGATAAGTATTCGAAGGATAGCAGAGTAGCAGATTGCAAGGTATAATTTTTGTACAGCAAAATTTAAAACATAGGAAAATTATTTTGTGAAACATTCATTTTTGCCTATTGATAAAAACACATAAATATTTTCATAATGTTTTGTCTAAAATCAATACTATTGATAGATAAAAAATATGTGCAACTCAATTTGAGTAGGTATTAGTCATATTTGTAAGGCTGGTTGCCTCTCAGGGAGTTTGAACATGCCCATCTCCCTCCCCACTTGAAAATTACATTATCAGAATATGCCCCTCATCTAGCCCTGCCTTGGAAATCCTCTCTGCACTCGGCACCTAGCCCGCCTTGGACATCCCCTCTGCACTCGGCACCTAGCCCGCCTTGGAAATCCCCTCTGCACTCGGCACCTAACCCCACCCTTTGAAACCCCCTCTGCACTCAGCACTTAGCCCGCTCACTGGAAATCCCACCTACCTACCAATAGCAGCTCACCCCGTCCACATCCTGTTTCTCCAAATTCAATTGTACGCCTTCACTCCCTATAAAACCCCACTCCTGAAAGGAGTCAGGCGCGACTTCCCTGGCCCCTCTCCCCGGGACCACAGAACCTCGCCCGGGAGCTGAATAAATTGGCATCTAATTTTCTTGTGCTGGCCTCAGTTTCCTCGTTTTTAACTCAGCAATAAACCTACAGAGAATAAACTTTACAAGTGGTGCCAAAACCCGGGAGGAAGTTGTATGACCCCTCCTGGGGGAAACTGACTCCTCTACCCGAAGCCGGACCAGGGAACCACTCCATCGCAAGGTAACAGGGAAATGCTCCATCGCAAGGTAAGACTTCTGTTACCCACAACCTGTCCCGCTGCCTGCCTCATGGACTCCCTGCTTGCTATCGCAGCTGCATCAGGGACTCCTTCTCATCTCGCCGTGGGCCCGGGGCCCCGGCCTCGTCTCAATGACTTGAGCATAGAGGAGACGTCCCTACTCCCTTGTCTCCTCCCCGTGAGGGGATCCCAGGGGTCAGGAATTGGAGGGAGACGTCCCCATCTTCCTGAACCCTCTCCGGTGTTCGGCAGGGCAGTCAGGGATGCCTTCCGAACATCTCCACAGCAGCAGCCGAGGTTTAGGTATTCAGAAGCCCCGTTTGTAAACCCAAGCCCTGACTAACAGCAGGACCAAATCTCCAGCTTATGGTACTAAAACGTCTATCTCAAATTCTCAGATCAGCCCCTTTGGCATATAAGGTCTCCTTAATTAACTCTGTTTTCTTTCTTCCTCCTCTTCTTCTACTGAGGCCTCTCTCTCTCTCTCTCTTCTTTCTTGTTATAATTGTTACATTGTTACAGCCTGTAAGCTCTCTTTGCCACCCTCCCCCTAGAGTTGGGTATAAAACCTTTCCATATTCGTTTCTAACCCCTAACTCCCCACAAGAGTGAACCATGGGCAATCAGAAGTCCCGCCCAGACCCTAAATCGCCATTAGAATGCCTAGTCCAAAATCTACCCAAACCAGGTCTTTCCATTAAAAAGAAAAGGCTGCTTTTCCTCTCCACCATGGCCTGGCCACAATATCCCCTAGACAACCAGTCTAAGTAGCCTCCAGAGGGCACGCTCAACTTTAATGTCCTGATAAACCTAGACAACTTTTGCCAAAAGAACAGTAAATGGTCAGAGGTCCCCTACATGCAGGCTTTCTGGTATCTTCGCTCCCAGCCTGCCCTCTGCTCCTCTTTTCCTCCTCCCAGGTTCTGTTAGCTAAAACCCTGCCTTTGCCCTCAGCCCTGCCCAGCTCCGCACTCTCCAAAGACCCGGAAGACCTGTCCTGCCTGCTCGCTTCACCAACCCCCCTCCTTATGCGAGGCTTCAACTCCCTCCTCCCTCTTCTCCTCCTCTCCAAAGCCCTAATATAACTTCCCAGTCAGTGCTCGTACCCGCTCTCACGCACCCCCCACTCCTCTGCCCTTTGCGTGAGGTAGCCGGAGCAGAAGGCATTGTCCGAGTGCACGTTCCCTTCTCTCCCTCTGATCTGTCAGCAATTGAAAAATGCCTAGGGTCATTCTCTACCAATCCTACCGCTTATACCAAAGAATTTCGTTACCTCACCCAGGCATATGACCTAACCTGGAATGACACCTATGTGATCCTGTCTTCCATTCTTACTCCTGATGAGCGTGACCGCATTCTTACAGTGGCTCAAGGTCATGCTGATGAGGTACATCTCACAAACAGTGAAATGCCAGTAGGTGCAGCGGCGATCCCTGAGGCCGACCCTAATTGGGACTATCAAACTGGTCAAGACGGCCGCCGCCGCCGAGACCAAATGTTACAGTGCCTCCTAGCAGGCATGCAAAGCGCAGTTCAAAAGGTAGTTAATTATGACAAGTTAAGGGAAATAACTCAGGGTCCTGATGAAAACCCAGCTGCCTTCCTGGACCGATTAACTAATGCTATGATCCTCCATACCCGGCTAGATCTGGCCTCCTTAGCAGGGGCTACAGTCCTAGCCACCCACTTCATCTCCCAGTCAGCAGCTGATATAAGGAGGAATCGTAAAAAAGCTGAGGAGGGCCCCCAAACTCCCATACAGGACCTGGTGAACACGGCATTTAAAGTTTTCAATGGCCAAGAGGAACAGGCTGAGGCCGCCTGCCAGGCCCGTTTACAGCAAAAGGTAGGCCTCCAAACTCAAGTTCTTGCAGCAGCCCTGAGGCCGGCAGCCCTCCAAACATCTGGCAGAGGGCGTCCATCAAAACCCTCCCAAAATTCATCAAAGGCCCCGCCTGGGTCCTGTTTCAGATGTGGCCAGGAGGGACACTGGGCACGGTAGTGCCCCTGTCCTTGTCCACCTCCTGGGCCCTGCCCAAGCTGCAGACAGACTGGACACTGGAAGGTTGACTGCCCATCCCGGGCTGCAGGCTCACCCCCCACACCTCTATGTGGAGGGCAGGCTGGTCGGCAGGAAGCAGTCCCTTCGCTTGAACTTCTCGGCCTTCTGGATGACTGATGCAGCCCGGACTTGAGGACCCCCATCATCCTCGCTGAGCCCAGGGTAACGCTGCAGGTAGCTGGTAAGTCCATTTCCTTTTTAATGGATACGGGGGCTACCTCTTCTGTACTGCCTTCCTACTCAGGACCCAGCATACCTTCCCAGATTTCAGTCATGGGGATTGATGGAAAGCCGTCCTGTCCTAACCAAACTCGTCCCTTAGCCTGGGTCCTTGAGGGACACCCCTTCTTCCACTCCTTTCTAATCATACCCTTATGCCCAGTCCACCTTTTAGGACAAGATATTCTCCAGACTGTAGGGGCCACACTCCAATTCACCGGCCCCCCACATTCAAGCTCATCATCTGCCCACCTCCTACTGCTACTCCTAACTGGTATCACGCCCTGCCTTAACCCCTCGCCTCAACCCCCTATCCCTCCTAACGAAGTTAATCCCTCAGTATGGGATACCTCCAAGCCTGTGGTGGCCAGACATCACACACCAGTTAAAATACTCCTGAAGAACTCTACCCATTTTCCCTCACGTCCTCAGTTTCCCATCTCAAAAACCCGCTGCCAGGACCTAAAGTCTATCATCACCCGACTTCTGGCCCAGGGACTCCTTATCCCCACCAGTTCCCCTTGTAATACTCCTATCTTACCGGTCCAAAAGCCGACCAGGGACTACCATCTAGTTCAGGACCTGCGCCTCATCAACAAGGCGGTGGTACTCATCCACCCAGTGGTCCCCAACGCATACAACATTCTATTACCCAACATTCCCTCCACTCTCATTTTACAATTCTTGACCTTAAGGATGCCTTCTTTACTATTCTCCTTCACCCAGAGTCTTACTTCCTTTTTGCCTTCACCTGGACCGATCCTGACACCAACCTGTCACAGCAGCTCACCTGGATAGTCCTGCCCCAGGGATTTAGGGACAGCCCCCACATTTTGGATAAGCCTTAGCAGCTGACCTTAACTCCTGCTCCCTCCAATCCAGACTCCTTCTCCAGTATGTGGATGATCTGTCACTTTGTAGCCCCTCCCTCTCTCTGTCTCAACAACATACTGCCACTCTCCTTAACTTTCTTGGATCCAAGGGGTACCGGATATCTCCCTCTAAAGCACAGTTATCAGTCACCTCAGTAGTCTACCTAGGCATTCGCCTCACCCCCAAAACTAAAAGCCTAACAACCGACCACCGGCAGGCACTTCTTCCATTGCAGCCCCCGGAGACTGCAGACCAGATTCTCTCCTTCTTAGGATTTGTAGGATACTTCCATCACTGGGTACCTGACTTTGCTGCTCTAGCTAAACCTCTGTATGTGGCAGCTAAGGACACACCCACGGGACCCCTCTCTCATCCCGGAGTTGTAAAACAAGCTTTCAGAACCCTGCAAACTGCTCTGTCCACGGCACCTCCACTTGAACTGCCTGACCTTAACCATCACTTCCACTTGTTTACTGATGAGAAACAAGGGATTGCAGTTGGAGTCCTAACCCAACTCCTAGGTCCCGTGTATCGTCCTGTAGCATATTTATAAAAACAACTTGATCCCACAGTCAGGGGATGGCAGCCTTGCCTGTGGGCCCTGGGGGCGGCAACAAAACTTACCAAGGAAACCCTAAAACTTACCTTAGGCCAGCCTATCTCAGTGTTTTCTCATCGACTGACCGACCTTCTCTCTCACAAATCTGTGGCTCACCTAGGACCCTCTCGCCTACAAGAGTTTCATCTACTCTTTATTGAAAATCCATCAGTTAGCCTTCATTTCACTTCTCCACTCAACCCAGCTACTTTGTTTCCTCTTCCAACCCATTCCTCCTCCCCAGCCCATTCCTGCTCCCCAGCCCATTCCTGCCCTGAACTAATGGATACATTTGCTAAACCTCGGCAGGGCCTGTCTGACCTTAGCTTATCTAACCCAGACCTTACCTTTTATGTAGACCGGAGTTCAATAGTGACACCTGAGGAGCGGAGCGTCGAAAAGCCGCCTATGCAGTAGTTACAGACTCAGCACCCTCGAGGCATGCCGCCTCCCTGATGAAACCACATCACAAAAGACAGAACTCATTGCCTTAACCCGAGCTCTCACACCAGCACAGGGAAAGCGAGAAAATATCTATACTGATTCAAAGTATGCTTTTCTTATTACCCACTGCCATGCTGCCCTCTGGAAAGAGGGGGGATTCCTTAGTACGAAAGGATCCCCCATAATTAATGCTACACAAATCTCTAATCTCCTGCAGGCCCTATCACTGCCCAAAGAAGTTGCTGTCATTCACTGCCGAGGGCATCAGGCCCAGCAGGATGCTGTTTCCCGGGGCAATGCAAGGGCAGATGCGGCAGCAAAATCCTTAACCAGTACCAGGCTAGCCCCCACTCCAGTCCTGTTTCTCTCCAAGGCCACGCCGCCAATTTACTCACCATCAGAGAAACAGGCTCTCATATTAAAAGGGGGAAACTGAGTCTGATCAGGGTTGGGTCTTCCTGAACAACAAAATCGCCCTTCCCCAGGAACAGGCCCAAAAAATCATTGCTGAAATACACCAATCCTTACATATAGGGCCTAAAGTGTTGCACCGTTTCGTGCAGCCCCTGTTTTTCTTGCCAGGTCTGCAACAGACGATTAAGCAAGTACACAAGGCTTGCGTTACCTGCTCTAAGGTCTCGCCTCAGGGAAGCTTAAGGCCACAGTTTCCTACCCACCAAATGCGTGGCCATCTGCCAGCCCACCTGGCAAATTGATTTTACCCATATGCCCACGCACAAAAACTCCGCTACCTCTTAATCTTTGTAGATCCCTTTTCTGGTTGGATTGAAGCCTTTCCCACCTCCAGGGAAACCACAGACACGGTGGCCTCCCTCTTAATCCAGGAGATGATCCCTTGTTTCGGCTTACCTGGAAACATTCAGTCAGACAATGGTCCAGCGTTTATAGCCCGGGTGGTCCAGCCAGTCGCCAAGTCTCTCAACATCTCCTGGAAACTTCACATCCCCTACCACCCTCAGTCATCAGGGAACGCGCGGACCGTACTCTCCCCGTAGTTCCGGGACCAGAGGACTCCCACCTGACTATACCTCTCCAGCCAGGTGACAGTGTCCTCCTCTGGGAACTCGACCCAGGGTCTCTGCAGCCCAGGTGGTCGGGACCCCATATCGTTATCCTAACTACCCCAACTGCCGCCAAACTTTTAGGCCACACCCCTTGGTACCATGTGTCACGCCTCAAACTGGCTCCCAAGAATGACCAGTGGAGGTCCGAACCCTTAGGCCCCACTCGCCTCCGCCTCACCCGTAACCCCTACCCGTCAACTCCTAACCCTTCAAATTCTCCTCCTAACAATCCTTCTGGCATCCCCTCTTAAAGCTAATCCTTACTATGTCTGGTGGTTCTACCTTCAGGAGTCCTGGACAATAGGCCAAACCACTAAAACCCAATACCTTGCCCAAGCAGATTGCCAGCCTGCAGGCTGCCAATCAGCCGTAAAATTTGAATTCTCTAAATCCAAGTCCAATACTATCCAAAACTCCTGGAATAACTTTGGCCTCTGCTTTCTTTATGACCAAACCAAAAACTTCTGTCGTTCGAGGAGCGATACCTATGGTGGATGCCCAGATGCTTCTTGTGTTATACACAGAGCCTTCAGAACAGGCACCTCCCCAGCAAGTAAAATGCTTTTCCTCAACCGAGGTAAAGTGCCCCTTGTCATCCATGATCCCTGGGATACCCGCTGGAAAGAGGGTACTGCAGGTAAAATATACACCAGGTTTACAGCCGCCCCAGTGGTACCTGGCTAATATTCCGGTCCTATACAGGGATCGTACCCATGGAAGTAGAACAACTCAATTCGTTAAGAAATTCCATCTTACAAAATGAGGCTACTTTAAGTAACCAACTTAAGCCCTCAATTCAACCCAGGCCCTCAAACTAAGCTCCCGAGCCTTTCTCCTGGCTAACTCTAGTACAGCAAGGGGCTTACATATTAAACTTAACTGGGGCCACAGATTTCACCAACTGCTTTTTATTCACCTTCCTTAACAAACTCCCCTTAGCCGCAGTTCCCCTCCAGACCGGATTCAACCTGTAGCAATCTCCCATGGGGCCTGACACCACCTTGACGGGTATCCCCTTGTTCAATGTACATTCTCAAAGTCTCTCTCTCTCCTGTGGGTCAGCCAGCAGCCCCAGCCTCAGGTGCAACACCACGGCAGAAGTAAAATCCTCCTTTTATGCGCCTCCAGGAGGATACTTTTGGTGTAATGGAACCCTAGCCAAAGTTATTAATGCATCCCTCCCTTTCCCTTGTGTGCCCGTCACACTAGTTCCGCAGTTAGAAGTGTACGGACAAGCTGAGTTTCTATCCCTCATCACACTCTCCCCTAATCACCAAGGCAAACGAGCAGTCTTCCTCCCAATAGTAGCTGGCCTCTCTTTAGCGTCCTCTCTAGTAGCAGCTGGAATAGGGAGTCGTGCCATGGGCTACAGCGTCACTTCAGCCACCCAACTGGAAGACAAGCTCCGTGTGGCTATTGAAGCGTCAGCCGCCTCTCTAGCCTCCCTCCAGCGACAAATCACGTCACTGGCTCAGGTAACTCTCCAAAACCGATGGGCCCTAGGCCTACTAACGGCAGAAAAAGGAGGTACCTGTCTGTTTCTCCAGGAGCAGTGCTGCTATTACATCAATGTAACAGGCTTTGTGGAAGAAAATGTCAACACTCTCTGTCGCCTCCAAGAGATCCTCCACAAGAAGCAGAGCGCACCAGCCTCGTCTCTCCACTGGTGGCAATCCCCCATGCTTACCTGGCTGACTCCCATTATTACCCCCGTTATTATTGTGTGTCTTCTACTAATACTAGCCCCTTTTTTTCCTCAAGTTTTTACAGGCCCGCATAAGAGAAATGTCCAGGGTGGCTGTTAACCAGATGATGCTTCACCCCTATATCCAACTCCCAGTCGAGGCACCAGCAAACTGACTCTTCCCCCTACTTCGCCCCTATTCAGCAGGAAGTAGCCAGAAAGAAGCGGCGTCCTATATATCATCAAAAGGTCGGAATGTAAGGCTGGTTGCCTTGCTGGGAGTTCGGACTCGCCCATCTCCCTCCCCGCTTGAAAATTACATTATCAGAATATGCCCATCATCTAGCTCCACCTTGGAAATCCCCTCTGCACTCGGCACCTAACCCCACCCTTGGAAATCCCCTCTGCACTCAGCACTTAGCCCGCTCACCGGAAATCGCACCTACCTACCAATAGCAGCTCACCCCGTCCACATCCTGTTTCTCCAAATTCAATCCTACGCCTTCACTCCCTATAAAACCCCACTCCTGAGAGGAGTCAGGCGCGACTTCCCTGGCCCCTCTCCCCAGGACCACAGAACCTCGCCCGGGAGCTGAATAAATTGGCATCTAATTTTCTTGTGCTGGCCTCAGTTTCCTCGTTTTTAACTCGGCAATAAACCTACAGAGAATAAACTTTACAGAAATTTTGCCTAAAAAAAAAATTCCTGTAAGAAATAGAGCCATTGATAGTTTTTGAGCAAGTCAACTTGATTTAATTCAAAATCTTAAGATTGCAGGACCTGAGAAGTTCAGCTGATGACCGGACT
The DNA here is from genome assembly GCF_001604975.1 of Cebus imitator. Taxonomy (NCBI): domain Eukaryota; kingdom Metazoa; phylum Chordata; class Mammalia; order Primates; family Cebidae; genus Cebus; species Cebus imitator. Next base: position 7,910,517 of record NW_016107316.1, read on the forward strand.
TTGTGGTCTGATGGGAGAGATGTCAAACACCCCAGGGCTCTCTTATGCCATCTTTCCCTATGTCAATTACCTTTTAGGAGAAGCTGAGGCTTGAGTCCTCACATGTTTCTTCCAAAGGGTCTCTCTAACATCACTGGTCAAGATGTCACCAGAACTTGCTGCCGCCCATTCTGCAGATATGGTTTTCTGCTTCCTGCCCTGCCCTGCATCTCCTCCTTCTCTGGGGTCTCAGAGAATTTGGAATGGTGCTAGGCCCTCTGGGACCTGCTCATATGTGTGCCCTCAGAAATGGAGATGCAGTAACAATCGCTGGGGGTCAGGAGACCCGGGATACCAGTTGTCTCTCCCTGCTTATAGAACCATCTCAAAACTTGGTTGAAAAAACAATTCTTTTGATTGCTATTTTTTGCATTGCTGAGAGCTGACTGGGTTCAGCTCTGGGTCTACTACAGTCACCATCAGTAGTAACAGGAGCTGGAATCACTTGAAGTTTCTGTCACTCACTTGTTTGGTGCCTGAGCTAGAAAGACTCAAAAACTGGGAGCTGAAACAGCTGGAGACAGACCATTTTCTCAGGCACTTCAGGAGGTCTTCTCAGAGCTAAGCCCTTAATGATCAATTTAACTTTCAGTAAAGCTCAGAGGGCAAGTTACCTTGAAGCTAAGGAAGCTGAATTATCAAGGCTCATCATTTGCACGTCCAAGGCATATATTATGGCATTAAGTACTGGGGTCCATTCTACGTTTCTCCCTTCCTACACTCTTCCTTGCACAGGCAGTTGGATGATTGCACTTGAAATTTGGTTATAAGCATGCTACTCCCTTAATTTGCTGAAAGTACCATGAAATTTCCTACAAAGCTTAAAAACTCAAATGTCTTTGGGCTATGGAGTCAATACAAAGGTGTGAAGTGGCCACAGTAGAATCACTTTAAGGGGTGGGGTCTTCATTTAACTAAAGAACACCCTAAAGACATTTACTTTCACTTGGATACCAGATGACAATTGCCATGGATCAGATTCAGCCTGCAGGAGGCAGTGGGTTTGTGACCCTGACTTAGAGGGAAAAATATTCAACACTTCCCCTCTGTATTCAAGATCCACCACCTATAGTTGCCCTCTCAAACTTATTGCCCACAGCCACACTGCCACTCCTATACTCTAGGGATTATCTAAATTTGCCTGGCAGTATTTGTGCTTCCTTCCTCCTTGATCCCAGTTCTGCTTTCCATCTGATGGGAGAGACATCAAACACACCAGTGCTCCCTTGTGCTACGTTCCTCTGTGTCACTAACCCCCAGGAGAATCTGGGGCATGGTTCCGCAAAGACTTCTTCCAAAGGATCTCTCTTTCTCCAAATAGTAGAATCTTACCTGACTGTCATAGGCCAGCTCAGATATCATCTTCTAGAAACTTCCCTGATCTCCAAGATCCTTATTGTCAATCTGCATAATGAATTCATCATGGAACCTTTGAAGTTTCTCTTCTACCGTTGTCTTGAAGTATTGAGAAAGTGTGGGTTATTTTTTGCCTCCTCTCTTCATAAGTAGGGTGCAGTGGTGTGATCATAGCTCACTGCAACCTCGAACTCTTGGGCTCAAACGATCCTCAGCCTCCCTAGCAACTGGAACTAGAGGTGTGCACCACCATGCTTGGCTAATTTTAAAATTTTTTTGTAGAGATGAGATTTTGTTATGTTGCCCAGGCTGGTCCTGAACTTCTGCCCTGAAGCTATCCTCCCACACAGCCTCTCAAATTCCTAGGATTAGAGGCATGAACTATCCTGCCTGGCCCTGCAACATAGCTTATCTTTGCTTTTACTAACTGGACTTTGGGTGTGGTGTTATCTTGTTTATATTAAGGGACATCCTTGATACTGCTGTAGCTGTCCTGACACTGGTGATCTGCAGAGCCCTTTGGTGCTGGATGTGTTCATGTGAACCTTGCTCCCCCTCTAGTTGTGCTTGTGTTCTCCTGTCACCCCACGGTAAGCTCCTGGGGCAGGTCTGTGTCTCCTCTGCTGATGGTGTCCTCACAATTTCTTACCTGGAGCTGAGCACTGTGTAGGTGCCCAGTGTTTTCTGATTTGTTGATTTGTTTATGAGCAGAGAAATGTTTGGGTCCATGCCAAATTGTAATGGGATAGTAATTAGCTTCTGGAATAGATTCTGATTGTCTCAGGCCCACCAGGACCTAGGAAGTCTTTTGGCTTGAGTAGCTGGGTGAACAGTGGGGCTTTGATTAAAAATGAGAGACTGGAGGAACAACAGGCTTGGTGATAGAGGAAGAGACAATTAGAAGTTTTGGTTTAGAAATATGTGAATTTGAGATCACTGTTAGCTGTCTTAGGGGAGAGGTCAAGTGGCCTCTCATATGAGCCAAAAGCTTAGAAGACTGACTTGAGCTGGAGAAAGGAATTGGAACTCTGTGGTTGGAAGGCAATTTGCTTTTCAATATTCATTTGCTAATTTTCTTACTAATAAGGATTCCATTCAGATAATAGTTTGCATCCCTCAGGCTCTCCTGCAGCTAGGTGTGGCTGTGTTTCATTACGAAATGAAACATAATCACAGGGAATACTCATGGAAACAGAGCTGGCTTCTTATGTTTCACCTTCCTCCATCCTGGCGTTTGGAATGTGGCCTTGATGACTAGGTGCTTTGGCAATATTCTTGTATCAGGAGGATGCGAAGTGTTGGGGATAAAAAGTGTATTTTGCCTTTACCCATTGCAAGGGTCATGGCTGACATCCCTGTAACAAAAGACAGATTAGCAAGAGAAAAGCATAGGAAATTTATTTAACTAAAGTTTTAAATGACACAAGAGCCTTCAAGAATGAAGACGCAAAGACCCAGGGAAAATGGAGTAATTTTATGATAAGTCTGATGAAAGAAGTGCATAGCTGTGGAGAAATATGATTGGACCAAAAAAAAGTATAATCTAATGGTAAAAAACTGGGTTAGCTTCACAAGGCCTGTTTGTTTAGACCTTTCCTGTGTCTTTGTATGGCATTACTTGCCTCTGGGTGTTGGGCAAAACCCCTCTAGAGGAGGTACTTAAGAGAATTTCTTTATAACTATGCTTCAGCGGGAAAAGGCTGGAGAAGGGCAGAGTGACCTTGCTTCTGCAGTTTTCTCAATTGTCAATGTACCATATTTTGGGGTATTGTATTCTAAGCCTCAACAGGTTCATATCTTAGAGATGGATAATGGAGAAAATCTATCTACTTGATAATCGTGTTACCTCTATACTGGGCTCGGATGCCTCTATCTTTGGACTTCTTTCATATGGGAGATGTTTTAGTCTGTTCTCATGCTGCTCGTAAAGACATCTTTGAGACTAGGTAATTTATAGAGGAAAGAATTTTAATCGATTTACAGTTCAGCATGACTGGGGAGGCAAACAGGTCCTTCTTCACATGGCAGCAGCAAGGAGAAGTGCGGAGCAAAAGAGGGAAAAGCCCCTTATACAACTGTCAGATCTCATGAGAACTCACTATGACAAGAACAGCAGCATAGGGAGTAACTGCCCCTATGATTCAATTACCTTTCACTGGGCCCCTCCCACAACACCTGGGGATTATGGGAATTGCAATTCAAGATGACATTTGGTGGGGCACAGCCAAACCATATCAGGAGAAAAGTCAACTTTTATATTTATTTTCTATTTTAAATTTTATTTTCAAATTAACTTACTGCTATTCTGTTCTCCATCACTATAGCTTTGTCAGTTTGAGAATGTTATAGAAATGGAATCATATGCTATGTAACTTTTGAGACTGGCTTCTTTCACTTAGCAAAATGCATGTAACATTCATACATATTGCTGTGTCAATCAATAGCCTACTCTTTTCATTCCTGAGTAGTAGTCCACTGTAGGGATGCACAACAGTTTATTTTTCCCTTCAAATGCTGAAGGATATTTGAATTGTTTACAGTTTTTGGTGATTATAAATAGAGCTACTAGAGACATTCAAAGACTTTTGCCTGAATTTGCGTTTTTATTTCTCTAGGGTAAGCACCTAGGAATGGGACTGTTGGTTCATACTGTAAGTGTGTGTTTAACTTTGTAAGAAATTGTCAAACTGTTTTTCAGAATGCTTATATTATTTTATACCCCAACTAGCAATGTATGAGAGAACGATTTGCTTTGCCTCCTTGTCAGTTTTGATACTGTCAGATTTTCATTTTCTATTCATTTTAGTGGGTATGCATGTTACCTCATCATGGTTTTAATTTACATTTCCCTGGTGGCTAATACTGAAGATTATTTTTTCATGTGCTTATTTGCCATCCATATATCTTTAGTGAAATGTCCAATTAGCTCTTTTGCCCATTTTTAAATTAGATTGTTTTCTTATTTTGAGTTTTGAGAATTTTTTATATAGTCCAGATAAAAATCATTTATTAGATACATGATTTGAAAATATTTTCTCCCAGTCTATTGCTTGCTTTTCATTTTTGTAATAGTTTCTATCACAGAGCAAAACTTTTACTTTGTTGTTGTTGCTTATTTTATTATTTTATTTTATTTTTGAGACAGGGTCTCAGTCTGTTTCTGAGGCTGGAGTGCAGTGGCATGATCTTTGCTCACTGCAACCTCTGCCCCCTGGGTTCAAGCAACTCTTGTGCTTTAGCCAACCAAGTAGCTGGGACTACAAGTATGCAACACCACACTTGGCTAATTTTTGTATTTTTAGTAGAGGCAGCTTTATGCCGTTTGCCAGGCTGGCCTCAAACTCCTGGTCTCAAGTGATCTGCCCACCTCGCCTTTGGGATTACAGGCATAAGCCACCACGCCTGTCCTGCAGAACAAATGTTTTTGTATTTGATGCAGTCCAATTTGTCAATTTATACTTTATGGATCATACTTTTGATTTTTTTCCCATTTATTTATTTTATTGCATTTTAGGTTTTGGGGTACATTTTTGATTTTAATGTTTATCGTTTTTCTATTTATGATTCCTGTGAGCAGATTAATGTCTATTTTTTCAGGCACTATTTTTCAGGTCTTTGTGACTCAGAGAAAATCTAATTTTGATTAGACATGTCACCAGCACAGATACAGTATTCAAAGAAATAGAATGGAGTGAGATTGTGACTCACTCAGTTTGGGAAATGGGAAAACCTCAACTGTGGCTTGTGTCTGTAGGGTTCATCTTTTCATCTTGAGGTTTTCCAATGAGGTTTTCCTGTTTCCCAAACCAGTGCACTTTCCACCTGTAACTCATTGCTCTGTCAGAGAATATCAGAATCAGTATCCCAAAGAGGTGCTAGCACCCTGCACTAGGTGAAATGTTCCAGGCTTGGTCTTTGCTTTTACATTGTCATGTGACAAATGTTTATTGGGAACCTATTTTATGCCAGCTACACCTATACATGTAACGTATTATGCCATGCTGTATAACTCATCAAAGTCTTCTACATTCCCGAGCAGGGAGACTGTCAGTAAACAAATAAATATTATAAGGTGTCCAAGAGTGGTGATTTTGATTAAGATAGCGACTTTGGGTGATGCGACCACACATCTCTGGACTGGGTGGTTCAAAGATGGCCTCTCTGAGCAGGTGTTTTCCTCCTTACAGCACTGTCACCTCCTCCAAGTCCCACACTCAGGACTGGCTCTATAAGAGTAAACCAGTGATGTCGCAGGACCCTAAGCTCACAAAGGCCTCATCCTTGGAGAAGAGAGCCCTATTTTGCTTAACGCTTTGTTGTAACTGTCTTGAAATTCTTTCTTTTTGAATAAGCGGCCCCACATTTTCATTTTGTGGGAAAGTAGGGAGCATGTCTTGTTTAGATACTTGTCCAGACAGAAAAACAAGTAAAACTAGCAACATCTTTATATACCTTTGTCAATCTTGGTGGACAAATTATGCCACTTATTTTAATTCCACCAAAATAGATGCTTAAGAGGCATTCCTCTCTTCAAAAATTCACTAGACTAAGAGTCCACGTGGGGTTGTTAGATGGACGCCATGTCTACCATTCTCTCCTGCCCTTCTTGTTGTCTCTACAAATCTCTTTTGCTTGGCTAGACTTTACATAAAAGAATTGCAAACATCCAATTCATAAATGCTACGAGTGTTTGTTGTTGGTGGCGAAGATGAATTCCGTCACCAGGAGGACATTCAAAGAAGGCTGTATCCAGCAGAGTGTTGGTCATTTGACATACTGTCATGCGGTACATAGCATTGTTTTGGTCAACAATGATCTGAATAGATGACGGTGGCCCCATAAGATTATCACACCATCTTCTGACTGTACCTTTTCTATGTTTAGTTACATTTAGATACACACAACATTTAGCATTGTGTTATGATTGTCTACAGCATTCAAGATAGTTGCGTGTTGCACAGGTTTGTGGCCTCAAAGCAATGGCTGTGCAGTATAGTCTAGGTATATAACTGTGATATCTACCATCTAGGTTTGTGTAAGTACACTCCATGGTGTTTGCACAATGATAAAACGCCTGAGGATGCATATTTCAGAATGTATCCCCATTGTCAACTGATACATAACTGTATTTATTTGCATTTTATCCTTAACAAGAGCTCATTTTAGAGATGTAGGAAGAGAAGCTAAGTTAATTTTTTTTCCATAAACATACAGCTAGTAAGGGAGGAAAATTCTTGTCTGCCTTGAGTGCCTGGCAGCGTATTCTGATATTGCTGGTTTGAATTTCTGATTTTCTCTATTGAAGAGGCATGGGCATTTTGCATATCTTTAATTGTCTTTTGGAGATCGCGAGCAACAGCTTCTGAGAAAGCTAATATTCTCTTCCGTATTGATACTCTGAACATCCTTGCTGTATTGCTAAGTGTGATTATAGGATCAAGAGTTGACCGTCTCTGTGTGGAATATCCGAAGTGGTGCTATCACCCCTTTAGCGATGAAGAGCCACGTGAAGAAAGCTATTCATGAAGCCAGGAGTCTCTTTCTGTGCTTGGAAAGGAAGCTTTGTAGATTCTTCTGTTTTGGCTCATAACTGCTCTGGAAGAAGGCGGAATCGGGCAGAACTGATGCGGGCCTAGGACTTCTGGGAAGCGGAAGCAGCAGCGTTGGCCCACGCAGTCCGGGCCGCTCCGCCCTGCCCTTCACCCAGATTCCTCCCTGCTCCCTGGGCGCTTTTGGAAACTGGCTTCCGGAGCCTAACACATGTTCCTTTGTCTGGCCCCAGCTGTTAGAATCTGTCTTCATTCATTAAGCAGGAAGGGAGTTCTCAGAACTGCTTCTGCAGTCTGATGTCATGGAGCAGCCACACTCAAACCTCAGCAACTTCAAATTAGAGATGTCAAAATAAGCGATGGCGACCTGACTGACAGCCCTCTAATCCTCGCTGGGTGCTGGATGCATCCCTCCCCCATAATGACTGGCCCCAGGGACAATCTGCATTGTGGGTGTCATTATCATTTTACAGAAAAGGAAACTGAGGCTCAGGCTGTGAGGCAGCTCGCAGTTCTATACTTAGAAAGGCAGGATCTGTGCCCAGGTCAGTGTGACTCCAAGGTTGACTCTCAGAACACCACACTCACCATCTTTCCTATCAACAGAGAGCTGCAGACATCTTTCCTGCTCTAAAAAAAAATCATAAAGGGGCTTGTCTTTTAGTAAAGAACCATGCCATCTTTGGGGAGAACACGGGTTTCTGTCCCCAAGCCTGGCTCACCTCCCTGTCGGGAAGGGCCTCCACGCTCAGACTAGGGCTCAGGGTCTGCCCCGTATTGTCACTGATAATTGTACAGACCCATTCATCAGCAGGAATCCTATTTCAAACAGCTCTCCGACTCGAGCGGCACGAAAAGCGTGAACTAAGCACAGTTTAATTAATTCTGATCTCACAGACAGAGGCTGCCTGATCAGAGACGACGGTGCACAGACACGAGGCAGGAAAAATAGCGCCAGCCTCAGAAACAGGAATGCATTCAAATGATCCCTTCATTCCGTCAAGGAGGATAATTTGTTTTTTAGTAAATTCATAGGAGACGTTTGTTGGAACTGTTGCTGCTCTCATCTTTCTGGGAAGGTGTACCTTTTAACCTAGAGAGCAGAAAAGCCTCTGATCTCGTTCCCTCTGACAGAAAGGAATGAGCCTCTTTGCTTTTAGTCTAATAATAGTATCTCCAATTCATGTAGATTTTTATGGGAAATCTTAAACATCATAGAAAATCCACATTCATGGTCCAATCACCAAGTCACCTTGGAGGAAAAGAAGAGGGGGAAGTAGCATTATTTGAATTTTCAAGGAAAGGAATATGTCAGGAGAGTTAGGCACGCTTCATCTTTCTTCTACCGAGGAGCCCAGAGGCGTCCATGTCCTGAGACAGTCTCAGCTTCTCAGTGCCAAAGAGAAATGAGGGTGATACACAGAGATGGAGTCCCTGGGACCTGGAAGGGCGGGCTCTGCCCAGAGCCAGCGGACTCCAGGAAATGGACAAGGTTCTGCTCCAAAGGACCTCAATGATACTTCACTACTGCTGCGGGGAGGAAGGTCGAGTCCATTTTATAGGGGGAGCTATACAGACACAGCAAAGTTAGGCCATTGATTCAGGGTCACACACTACAGAGTGGCAAGGTCAGGGATGTCCCCACACTGCAGCTGGACCACCGGCTTTTGAGGCAATTCCTTCCCTCTCTCCAAGTCCCTGTTGTCCCACATGCAAAATGAGAAGGCAGGACTGTCCTGAACGCGAGATACCTTTTATTAACTTTGGTGTCTGTATCATGAAAGCAGTGATTCTCCTGGGAGTGAAACTCACATGTTTGATACCTTGGTCAAGGGGAAGGAGGGAGGACAGAAGAGGAAGGATCAGAGTTCAATTTTCACTCCATTCCTTCACTTACTTATCTGCTATGTTTCTAGCATGGTGTTCAATACAAGGTGGCTTGCAATAAACTTTCTTTTTCTTTTTTTTTTTTTTGAAACAAGGTCTTGCTCTGTCACCCAGAATGGAGTGCAGTGGTACCATCATAGCTCCTTGCAGCCTTGACCTCCCAGGTTCAAGTGATCCTCCCACCTCAGCCTTCTGAGTAGCTGGGACCACAGGTGTATGCCACCATACTTAGCTAATTTTTAAAAAAATTTTTGAAGAGATGGAGTCTCATTATGTTGCCGAAGCTAGTTTCAAACTCCTGGGATTAAGCAATCATCCTGCCTCAGCATGGGATTAGAGGAGGGAACCACCGTGTCTGGCCAACAAACTTTTAAGGTAGAATTTATTGGCCCCATTACACAAAGAGAACTCGAAGGCTCCAAACAAGATGCTAAGTGACTTCAGAAGCCAAACGGCTCACATATGGCTGGGAGCTTCATCCAGGTCTGGCTTTCCTCCAGCCTCATGCTCTTTTGTAAACCTGCACAGGCATCCCTAGGTAAAGAAGAAAAGAGAACACGAGGCTGGGGGTAGAATGAAAGCCTTAGTCTCTTATTGTTAGGTGCATCCAATGATTTCCTCTATCTTTAGTCTTCCTGAATGAAGTCCTGAAACCCATGTTAGCAAGAGTCAGTTTCCTGGAGCCATTTCATAGGCCACCACCAGCAGAGGTCCCAGAGCCCATGGTCCATCACCAGGAGGGGCTCCCAGGGCCTTACTGTGCTGCACATTCTTCCCCAAATCCACGTCCGCCCTGAGACCCTCATGCACCCTGTCGTGCTCACATCTCCATGATCCACATCAACCTTGTGACCCACGTCCCCTCCATGGCCCTCACCACCCTGTGATCCTCTTCCACCCTGTGATCCATGTCCTCTCCATGATCCTTCTCCATCCTGTGGTCCATGTTGTTCCTGTGACCTAAATCCATGTTGTGCTCAACATCCTCCCCGTGATCCACCTCCTCCCTGTGCCCCATGTCCATTCCATGGTCTATATCCATGCCATGATTCACATCCTCCCTATAATCCACATCCTCCCCATGACCCACGTCCTTCCTGTGATCCACATCCTCCCCATGATCCACGTTCCCCCTGTGACCCACATGCTCCCCGTGACCCACATCCTCCCCGTGATCCCCATCCTCCCCGTGACCCACATCCCAGGGACGTGTCCCATGTCCATTCCATGATCCACATCCACATGTGATCCACATCCATGCCATGATCCACATCTTGTCCATCATCCATATCCTCCCCATGATCTACCACCTCCCCATGATCCACATCCTCCCGGTGATCCACATCCTCCCTGTGGCCCATGTCCACTCCATGATCCACATCCATTTGTAATCCAGATCTATCTCATGATCCACATCCTCCCCATGAGCCACTTCCACCCCATGATCCACATCCTCCCTGTGACCCACGTCCACCCCATGATCCACATTCTCACCATGATCCACATCCACCCCGTGATCCACTGGGAACCATTGAGGAGCATCTGGGTCTTGGGTGAGCACCCAGATGAGAGGTTGTTTTCCACTCGGTTTTACGAAGCACTTCTTAACAATCGGAGTTCGTGATGGGAGAAGAGGCTCACAGCTGGCTACCCGATGGAAATTAAGTTGCTTCTCTTCACCTCGGCCAGAGACTTGAGTTCAGACAAAAATCAGCTTCTTGAAAACAAGAGGCCGGGCCCTGGAAACTCCCGTTTAGCCCTGTCAGTCTTGAAGAAGCCTGGTGTTCCCAGCTCTTGGCAGCCTTTGTCCTCTGTGAGCTCCCTTAGCCTGGAGAGGTGACTTCTTTATTCTTGGGAACTGCTATTTATAACTTCCAAAGGACCCCTACTCCTTTGCTTCTGTACCGAGGCTCAGAAAATGAGTCTGCCCTCCCCAGCCTCCCTCCCCCAACTCCAGGCCTCTCTACCCCCAGAGCAATCCCGTAAATAAAGGATGAAAGGCCCCGTAATTATTACCATTCGAAAACACAGAGACTGTCAAAACCAGGAGTCCAACAAAAGCCTTTACATAAATCACAGCTGATACAATGGCTCTTGGCTGAAGGGGAGAGGGGCTTAGAGTCTCAGTGCTGCTGAAAGAAGGTTTGTGTCTGGGGGAGGAATTGTCAGAGCAGTCCCTGGGGAAGAGACGAGGCCCGATGTCTGAACAGAGGGTGAGCCGTCATCCTGCTGGGGACGACAGAGGCCATGGAAGGGAATGAGAGTGAAAGTCTGGGGGCAAACTCCAGATGTGACATCTCCCTGGTGCGGGACGATCCAGATATCTGGGGCTGTGCAAGTCACGCTCTGTCAACAGTCCACAGTCTATCTCCAGGCAGGGCAGTTCCTCCTGGGAGGGCACGCTGCCATGCTGTGGTGCCAGGCAAAGGCAGTCCTCACCTAGCGACTCGCGGACATTGAGGGCTCTGGGCTCCAACAGAGGGCAGGTCTGAGTGGGCTGAGCTGCTCCCGGAAGGCATCCAAAAGGCAAATGTGCCAGGCAGGGAAGGCTGTTTTCTGATAGGCAGAGAGGAGACGGGGACCCTCTGGTGGAGTGGTGTGGCTGCATCAGCTCACATTCCCTGAGAACGTGTCCACAGAGCTGGAATTCCATGGTGACCCTGTTGAGGAGCCCCGTCCCCAAGGAAGGACAGAGAGCTCTTCAGGGAGCAACAAATTCCAGAAAAGCAGGGAAACTGGTAAGATATTTCATATCTCTGGGCGAAATTATTCCTTTTGAATGAACCATTCAGTGGCACATCAAGAATTCAGTGGCATTTAGCAAATGCTGGTGGCTCTTATTACGTGCCATGCACTGCTCGACTCCGACTGCTCCTTCCTTTGAAGATGAATAAGATATTGTCCTTAAGATATTTAGAGTCCAGGGAAGGAGACAGACACAGAAACCAGAGCTATAACGCAGAGGGACTCGTTCAGACAGACAGCTGCCCAGAGGCAGAGCCGCACAGCGGGAGAGGCTGTGGTCTGGAGCCAAGCCTCCTGGGGTTGCGACCCACGCTGCTGCTGCTGGCTTGGTGATCCTGGGTGAGTCATCTACCTCTCTGGTCTTCAGTTACATCTGAATATTAATGGGGGTTATGAGGATTAAAAGAGAATCAGCACAATGTCTGCTCTCCAGTCACTGCTCTGTGAGTATTAGCCTCGCCTTAAATTGCTTGGATAGTAAGCAAGGGTTTCTAAAGCTTCTGTGTGCTAATCCCAACCTAAAGTGACAGCGATCAATTTAACCTCCTCATTTAAAAGATGAGGAGACAGGCTCAAAGGGGAAACCCAGGATCACACAACCAGAGTGGCAGAGCTCCAGGGCTTACTCTGCATGGCGTATCTTCTGTTCTGAGAGGAATGTACCTGGGTTTTTGTGTCTTTGGCACTGGCGTGGTGAATGGGAAGCTCTGTCCGATGGCAGAGTTCCCAGAGCATCCTTCAGGCAGCCTGGTGGCCTCGCTCATGGAGGGGCTCTGAAGCAAGTCTGAGAAGACCTTTTCTTGAAGCTGGGCTCTTCTGTCAGGGTTGTCCTTGGCCGCTGCAGGAATGCATACCTGTAAGCCTGTAATGCCTTCTTCAGACCACGGCAACTGCCCAGGTCCAGGGAGTTGCTGGAAGCCCACATGGCTCCAGATCTACTCCCCACCCTTTGAGGATCCACGTGACCCTTGGGTGGGTCCACGTGGCCCTCGGGTGGATCCACACTCCTGGGGATGGTATGGTCCCCAGTAATCTCCCTGGGGGTCCAATTAGTCTCATCCTCCTGCACTCAAGGTGGGTGCATGTCAGCACCTGCTCCACATTCTACCTCAATGGCACCCCCTAGGCTATCCACGAGGGGAGTCTATGCAAAGGGGCCACTTTGAACCTGCCTGTGCTGCTTCACTTACCGTCCCCCCAACCCGGCAGTTACCAGCAAGCCACAGCCTGGCGTTCAGAATGAAAGCAGGACTAAGGCGGGTAAATGGTAGCTCCCCCAAACAATATATCTCTAGATCCCCATGAGTGATCTGGGGCAGACAGTGCCCCTGGAGCAGGGTGTGTGAGGGGAGCATGCAGAACAGCAAATCCTTCCCTAGAGCAGGATTGATTGGGGCAGAGGCATCAGAGGAAGCTGGAGGACTCCCTGCAGGCGGAGAAGTCAGGCAAAGGGGAAGGAAAGGGCTTGTAGGTGCTACCAAGGCTCAGACTTTAGAAATAGCTCTGCAAGTGGCCACCCAGTTACACTGCAGTGAGTGCCCTTGCCCTGCCTGCCAGGAGAGGGCCAGGCTACAGTGCTGGCTGGGAGATGATCCCTCCATAGAGGATAAATCTTGGGCTGGCAGCACAGAGTTTTTTCCAACTATGGGTGTGACTCATTAGTGGGTCCTGATGTCAATTTGACATACTAACCTCTGCATTAAAAATGTAGAGGAGTGGCTGGGCACGGTGGCTCACACCTGTAATCCCAGCACTTTGGGAGGCCGAGGCTGGTGGATCACTTGAGATCAGGAGTTCGAGAATAGCCTGGGCAACAATGGTGAAACCCCATTTCTACTAAAAATGCAAAAAGTAGCCTGGTGTGGTGGTGAGGAGTGCCTGTCATCCCAGCTACTTAGGAGGCTGAGGCAGGAGAATCACTTGAACCCAGGAGATGGAGGCTGCAGTGAGCTGAAGTCGAGCCATTGCACTACACCCTGGATGATAGAGCAAGACTCCGCCTCAAAAAAATTAAATTAAAAACATATATAGAGAAGTTTACAACAGAATAGAAAATGCAGTGCCTTGCACACTGTAAGGCACACATCATTTCAGTAAACTTTTGTGTATGAATAATTTTTATTGCATGGTTATTAACATTCAGCAATTCTGCTGTGGTATTTCAGTCTCCGAAATAGACTCAGCCCTGTGCTCAGGCAAAATGAGCCTCAAATGGCTGCTCCAGGCCCCTGGCTAAGTTGCTCTCCCTTGAACCTCAGCTTCCACATCTGTTAGGTGAGGCCAGCATCACAGGCCGGACTGGACCTCTGTGAGGGTCCCAGGAGATGAACTGCATGAAGTGGGTTGGTTCACCAAGCGAGCTCACTAAATACTCACTCCCTGGCCCCTTTTCCCACCCAAGCTGCGGTGGGGAGGGAGTGTTTTATGGTGGGGCGGCCCAGGCACCCATCTCTCTTCTTGCCCATTGATAGGGGTACCACTACCCCCACAGCAGTCCTTGTGGGTGCCGGGCTGAGCGGCCAGTTGCTCTATTTGAGGTCCCTGTGTCCCATCTCCACTGAAGTTAAGGTCCACTCCCCGTTTCCATATGGGGGCTGTAGACACTGCACGTCAGGTGCCCTCCTCCTTCTTCCCCTGGTGCATCGGACAGAACCCGGTACTGAAGCTTTGGGGACAGGGAGAGGGACAGGGCTGCTACAGACATCTGTCCATCCGTCTGTCTTTGAAGCAGCACTGGTGATTGGACCACCCTCTGCCCGCCTGTTCTTTCCCCTTCACGCCACCTGACAGCCTTACACAGAAAGCCAGCCTGGCCAGACCTGCCCCCTGAGTTGGTGGCACGGGGGAAGATGAGGGAATTAACTTCTGGCCCGCTGACAGTGGCGCAGCCTGCCAAAGCCGCCCGGGTAATTTGGTTCCTTTCCTTTGTTGACTTGGTGCCAGCGCACAAGAGCGGATTAAGCAGGGAAATTCTGCATGGAGAACTCTCCCCCTTGGCGCTCCAATCCCATTGTCTCCTGAGAATGACAGCCACTGGTGGTGCCAACGCACACCGCTTCACTGGCACGTCCCCAAACAGATCAGCTTCCTATTCCTGAAAAGGGGGATTTGTTAAAGAACTGGAGTTAAAAGAAAGAAGGAGAGGCAGGAGAGGACAGGCTGCGGAGTAAAAGTTACGCCTGGTTTGTTAATTAAAGGAGCAAGGTCCCCTAATGCTTTGCTTCTCAAATTCACCTCCTCTGGGGGATGATTTCAATTGAGCCCACACTTCCTGCGCCTGGGCACTGGGCTCCGTGCTGGTTAGTGAGGTGGAGATGAACGGCCAGCTCCTTTAAGAGAGATGCATTGGGGCCGGCGTGGTGGCTCATGACTATAATCCCAGCACTTTGGGAGGCTGAGGTAGGTGGATCACAAGGTCAGGAGTTTGAGACCGGCCTGATCAACATGGTGAAACCCTGTCTCTACTAAAAATACAAAAATTAGCCAGGCATGGTGGCATGTGCCTGTAATCCCAGCTACTAGAGAGGCTGAGGCAGGAGAATTTGCTTGAACCTGGGAGGTGGATGTTGCAGTGAGCTGATATTGCACCACTGCACTACAGCCTGGACAACAGAGTGAGACTCCATCTAAAAAAAAAAAAAAAAGAGAGATGCCTCAGATTCCTTCTGTTTTCAGAACACGGACAGCTATACAAAAACCTAGGATAATCATGGGTAATATTTATTGAGTGCCAGCTATGCCAGGGACTGTTCTAAGCATTTGATTCACATCAACTAATTTAATGATCCTAATAACCTCATGAGATCTGTATTACTGTTATTATTATATCTCTGCTTTAGTGATGGGAAACCTGTGTAGAAATGGTGGTGGGCTGTCTGTGTTAACAATTGCTCTCTGGAAAAAAATTTAAAAAATGAGTCCTGAACATTGCAGCATTTGCCACTTTCTGTGGTGTCCACACTCCTACCACACTTGAGTACCAGCTCCCCGTGGAAGGCCACTGAACACGGAGCTGGGGAGAGTCACGAAGTCAGCACACAAGCGGGATCCTTGACTTTTCCAAGCTCATGCAGTTAAGTGGCTGGGCCAAGATTTGTACTTGGGTCACCTGGTTCCTGAGCCTCTTCTCTCAACTGCTGTGCCGCTCAGCCTCTGATGACAGAGAGGAAGGACACGAGGCTGCAGGGAGTTGTTCTGAAGCTAAGCTAGGCATGGGCCACGCTGGCACCTCTCAGCTCCTGCCTCACTGACAGTCCTCCTGCCCGGGCCCCGCCCTCCTCGTGTTGTTCTCCTCCCTTAACAGCACTTGAGCCCAATAACTTCTGCTTCAAGAAATCTGGGTGTGTCACAACACACATTTTTCTGAGGCAGAACGTAAAATGTAGAGCCACCTTTGGTATCCCAGGTAAAAAGATTTTGTCACTGCAAATGAGATCTTTAAATCCTCCCTTTGTACATCATTTTCATTTCATTATCACAGCATGCTTGTGAGAAATACTTTTAAATTCTTCAGCCTAAGAGTTTAAAAAAAAAAAGTCCCCTTGCTGTCAATTTTCTCCCTTCTGTGTCTTGCATACTGGCTCATTTATCTCCTCCACCCCGGCTGTCCTAACAGTCTCCTTGCTGGAAATCTTCAGTGGCTCCCCTTACCTACGGATCAAGCCTGCTTTTTCGTCGAACATTCAAGACCTGTCAAACTCTTATGCACCCTGTCCTATGCCTGGGACAGAGAGGCGCTCCACCAAGCAAAGTACGACCAACCCAAACTTATTCCTATGACTTTCTTCCATTCATTCATTCATACAACCAACCAGTCATCATTGAGCATTTATCAGACGATAGGTTTTGGAGACAGAAAGATAGATAAATCTGACACAGCCTTTGCTTTCGATACCGCATTCCCAGGCACATCCCACTGGTTGTTCTTGCTGAAACATTTTTCCACCTCCGCGATTTGCACACACTATTTTCTCCACCTGGACGGCCCTCTCTGCTTTTCTGAACATGAACTTATATTAACTGTCCAAGGTTGCACTGAGGCTTCCTTCGTGAAGCCTCCCCCGGTTTTCTGTCTCTCGCCACCAAGCTGGAACTGATTGCAGCCTCCCAACTGCCACAGCAATGCTTTGCCACCTCTTCTGACCCTAGTCTTTCTGTGTTTGCTTAAAGCCATTGACTAAAGCAATGTTGGTTCTCTGTTTCTAGAACCTGCCCTCCTGGGGCTGCAGGACTTGGTGGGTTCACACTTGCATCCCCCCAGGAAGCAGGTGAGCAGGAAGTGACTTTTAGATGCATGATAAAGCAAGGAGACCACAAAGGTGAGAAAATGCTGTCTC
>NW_016107316.1:7927438-7933544 GCF_001604975.1 Cebus imitator
TTTTGGCACAAGAGTGTAACTAAGTTCTTTCCAAATGGAAAATGGCTACTTTAGAGCCACGTGGGCTCCTTGCAATTAAATGTTGTGTCTTCTATTCCTCTTTAAATTTTTTTCACAGGCATCTTCACTTCTGGGATCGAATTAATAAATTCAAACACAAACTATTAGAATTTGAAGGGACCTGCAAGACCCATTAGTTTTAGCTCTCCATTTTAGATTTAAGAAAACTGGGTCAAAAGAGGCAAAATAACTTACTCAAATTCCCTACGAGTGATTGTGATATGTGTACAATGCATCATAATAATTGTTTATAATAATTTAGTGATTTATTTAACTCTGCTGCAAGTCAACTCTGTGCCAGCCAAAAGGTGATTCTAAACCATTGAGAGAAAGGTAAAAGATACTGGTTATTGATTAGTAGCCTAACTTTTTAGAAATGCTTTCATTAACTGCAGCAAAAAGGAAAGTAAATAATAGCTTATATAAGGTAAATTTCAGTTATCTAGACAAGTTACCTATGTGAAGTGTTTCATGTAACAGAGCCATAAGACAGGATCATATGACAACCTTTTCCTGTTCATAAGGGACAGTCCAGGTTTACTTCTCCTGTCCCAGCACAATTATTAACAGTGCATCTTAGGCCAGGGACAGTGGCTTAAGCCTGTAATCCCAGCACTTTGAGAGGCCAAGGCGGGAGGATCGCTTGAGGTCGGGAGTTCCAGACCAGCTTGACCAACGTGGAGAAAACCCTTCTCCACCAAAAATACAAACTTAGCCAGGCGTGGTGGCACATGCCTGTAATCCCAGCTACCAGGGAGGCTGAGGCAAGAGAATTGCCTGAACCTGGGATGTGGAGGTTGCAGTGAACCGAGATGGCGCCATTGCGTTTCAGCCTGGGCAACAAGAGCAAAACTCCATCTCAAAAAAAAAAAAAAAAAAAGGGTATTCTTTCACTCTCAGAAGTGTTCTGGCTTGGACAATAAATTATATGGTCATCTTATGTATAAAGCTTGTTCTTTTTTGCTTGTATAGCTGAAATATTATTTTTTAATAAATAGCAGGTTCTAAGCAGTGTGTCACTGATCTGTTGCTGTTGAACCCTGGACCTCTCAAGGCTGCCTGCTTGTAAGAGAGCTTCCAGAAAACCATCAGCGATGCCAGCTGACACACTCTTTCCTCTCAGTGTCTTGCTACTGTGAAGATTTTCTATCCACAAATGCTATGGCACAACCTTCCGAATCCCAGGAAAATAAAGGGCACCTTAGAAGCAGGTTGGTCTGTTTTGCCAAAAATAGAAGCTACAGTCTCGGGGATGAGGAGCTAGAGGATGTTGATGGCATGTTATAGGCCAGATGCAAGTCATTCCAGGCATTTTTGCATAATAAACCACTTCCAGTCTTCCTACGTGAACTTATCCTTAGGTACATTGCTTTCAAGTATTAAATGGACCATCAAGTTTTCTATTTGGCAATTGCTAAACTTCCAAAAAATGTGCTTTGCCAATTTTGGATACTCACATTGTTTGAATTCTCTTTTGCTGTCTAACTCCCATTCTCTGGCATAGATGGAGAGAAAGATGACTTGAAGGGAATGTGTATGGGAGCAACTCACCTCCCAGGCTCTTGAGAAGGCTTGTCAGAGGCCCTAAGTGACACCACGTCGCCCAACCTCTATTGTACCACTTTGTAGAAACTGATATGACAGACTAGGTGTCCTGGATGGTTAGAAGGATATTAGGATTCCATTTCCACCTGTGTCTTACTCCATGACAGTTGTTTCTTACCTGGGCCTCTGTTTTTAATCTGTTCCCTCATAGCTCCCCCTCTCCACTGCAGCCTGAGACATCATTCTGGAACAGAGAGACACAAGCAGAATCTTGCTTCCAACACTCTGGGGTTCCACTAGCTACAGATGTAATGTCCAAGCCAAATATCATGAAGCCCTCAATAAGCTGATCCTTGTTTCTCTCTTGCTTCATTTTCCAGCATAAGATTTCATCTATTGTGTACTTTTGAGTTAAAATGAAAACAGCTTAAGTGTGGTGGCTCATGCCTGTAATCCCAGCACTTTGGGAGGCTGAGGTGGGAGGATTGATGGAGGCCAAGAGTTTGAGACCAGCCTGCATAACATAGTGAGACTCCATCTTTACAAAAAATAATTTTAAAAAATTAGCCAGGCATGGTGGTGCACATCTGTAATCCCAGCTACTTGGGAGGCTGAGATGAGAGGGTCACTTGAGACTGGGAGGTTGAGAATACGGTGAGCTGTGATCATCTCATTCCACTCCAGTCTGGGTGACAGAGCCAGACCCTGTTTCAAAAAAACAAAATAAAAAATAAGGTGAAAAAAAAGTCATGCACCATAATTAAATGCATTAACTCTCACCACTGCCAATAAATGGCATGAGAAAGTGCTTGTAAAATACTACTTTGGAAGAACACTCTAGGAACCAACTTTTCTATAAGCAGAGGAGCTTCTATCTGCCCACCATCTCATCCATCCATCCATTTATTCATCCATCCATCTATCCATCCATTAATCCATCCTCCCATTTAACCATCTAACCATTCATCTATGCATCCATCCATCCATCCATCCACCCACCCGCCCATCTACCCATTCTTTCAACAGGCAATTGCTTGCTTGCTCTGGGCCAGACACTTGAGCTCTGCGGTAGTAATCATTGAGGGAACAATGAAGCGCTTGGCCTCATGAAACTTGGAATCTAGCAAAAAACTGTATTCCCCGTGCATGCTTGCCATTACCTATGACCATGCAGCATCCTTCACCTAGAGTGTCATTATTTATGCTCTCCATCTAGAAAATGCTTCAAAAACCTTAATATTTAGTTAAAGCACTTCTTTCTAAGACTATCCACATCTCCCCATCAGCAAGAAAATGCGGTCAGACAACCCATAACATGCTTATTTCCCCTTTATTACCCATGGGACTTTAAACATATCTTTTTCTTTTCTTTTCTTATCTTTCCTTTCCTTTCCTTTTGTTTTCTTTTCCCTCCCTCCCTCCCTCTCTCTATCTCTCTCTCTCTTTCTTTCTTTCTCTTCCTTTCTTTCTTTTCTTTCTTTCTTTCTTTCTTTTCTTTCTTTCTTTCTAAAACAGGGTCTGGCTCTGTTATTTAGGCTGAGTGCAGTAGCATGATTGAGGCTCACTGCAACTTCTGGCTCCCAGGCTCAGCGATTCTCCCGTACCAGCCTCTTGAGTAGCTGGGACTACAGGCATGTATCATGACACTTGGAAAATTTTTGTATTTTTAGTAGAGATGGGGTTTTGCCATGTTGCCCAGGCTGGTCTCAAACTCCTATGCTCAAGTGATCTGCCTGCCTTGGCTTCCCAAAGTGCTGGGATTATAGGCATGAGCCACCTTGCCCAGCCTTAAACAAATCATTTAATCTCTCAGGGCCTTACCTGCTCAAACCATAAAATGAGAAGAATAATAATTGTTTATCTCATCTCACGGAGTAGTTGTGAGATTCACATAGGCGTTAAAATGCCTTAAACCACTGACTTTGACTTTCTGTTGACTCATTTACTCCCTGAATATTTGTTAAGAGCTCTTTGGGGCAATCCCTATGTTAGTTCTGGAAATTTATATTTAAGTCTACCGTTCCCACAGGGAGCACATTGCCTAGGGCAGGCAAGAGTCATGGAAAAATGACCATGCAGTGAGACATGTGATGAAAAAAGCCAGCATGGGGAGGGTGGCTTCAAACACGAAAATCATGCAATTTGAAATAACCAGAGCACACATTCGCATACACTGGCTATGCTCACTTCCTGTTCTCATGCTTACATGCATTCATCCATTTAATTCTCACATTTATGATCTCCCTCTGAAGTAGGAACATTTATGATCCCATTATACAGATGAGAAAAATGTAAGCAAAGGATGGTATGGCTAGTAAGAGGCAGAGGCAATATATAAACCTCTTAAGCCCTTTATAAACAGGCTCCACTGGTGGGTGAGTGGGCCTCCCATGAGGCTGAGGCAGGAATGCGGGTGTTGGCATGACCAGAGCAGCAGAAGGCGAGCTCACGGGAGCAGGTCGAATTCCCCAGGGCAGGCAGCCTGGCTGAGGAGTCTGCAGTCCCCAAGGTTACTTAAAACAGGTATTGTGTGATCAAGGGCAGGCCTTCTGGGAACATGGATTTACCTCCTTTCTTGTCCTCCTTCTTTCCTCTCCTTTCATTGCTGGGGAATGTCTTGCCTGTCCTCTTGTACACTGCCCTTGAACAAAGATGGTTTCAAAACATATTTAGAGACTAAAACTAAGTTTTGTTTCATTTTTTAAAACTATTTCTTTTTCCTTTTCCATTTTTTTTTTTTTTTTTTTTCAGAGATAAGGTTCACTAGTTTTTTTTTTCCCCCAGAGATGAGGTTTGGTATGTTGCCCGGATGATTGTGATGCCTCAGCCTCCAGAGCAGTCGAGATTACAGGCATGTGCCCCCACCCTGGTTCTAGAAGCAGCTTTTGGCTTGCAGAGTGGTTGCATTCCCCGGTTACAGTTGTATGCTATGCGCCTCACACATTTGCAGAGTATGTGGGAAGAAAGCAGCCGCTCATCAAGATCTTTCCTTACCTACTGGACTTTGGATATATAACAAGTAACTAAGTGCCTAAGTAATGTCTTCTCTTTCCCCTTTTATCTAAATGACCCTAAAAATGTGAGTCTTTGGCATCATTCAGTCGACAATTGATTTGATTTGCCCCGAACTGATCTTTGCTAGGTTTCCAAGTTGGTTTAAATCAATGAGCGCTCTCTTTTTTGTTTTTGTCTGTCAAACTGTATTGCTTTGGGATTTTTCTTTGAAAAGCATTTATTGACTTTTCCGAAAAGAAGAAGCAATGTGTCAGATTCCAAATGAAATCCCCTTTCAGAGGAGCTGTGAGGTTCCCACAATGAGTCAACAGCAATCAAGATCTTGAAATTGAAAGCATCCACAGAGGCCATTCAGCCCAGCTGTTCCCAGATCTGACAGATCACCAGAATCACGTGGGCCTCAGAGACAGAAAAACAACAATCAACAGCAGCAGCAGCAGCAGAAGCAGAATGAATGAATGAATGAATGAATGAGCATTTCTGGAGGAGAGTTGGGGACTGTATTCATGAAGAATTTCCCCAGATTTCTGTGGCAGCATGTCTGGGGACCCCCGCAGTCACTGGTCTCCCCAACAGGGCAGCCACCCAGGACAGTGCAGTTTCAGCATTGCACACATCTGAGGAGACACGTGGGGGCTGAATCCACTCCAAGCTCCAAGGGAAAGGCATCGTTTTCTTTGTGTGACTCCCCCAGTCTGTGGAGTGTGCCTCTATGGCTGCACCCATGCAAAGGGGCACTTTTTCCTAATTTGCACAAAGGTTCCCTATAGGTTAATAGGGACATTGCTAAGAAACCATATGCTGCAATGATTTTTAAGGATCATGCTGACTGGTGGTCACCTTGGACTGCCACTGAGGTCTCACATTTTACTGTGGTAACCAAGTGACTGTTCCTTCTCTTCCTCCACTTCTCTACTGCCTGCAACCATGGATCTTGCTGTAGACGCTGCAGCCCATGACATCCCATCTCTCTTCCCCCGAGACCCTCACCGATTTTGAAAATAACTTCTTCCCACTTGTCCTAGGTTAATTGGTCAGAATAATTTCACTTCTTTCAACCAGTTCCTGAATAACCTGGATTTAGTTTTCTTTCCATTTATAAAATTCTCCCATAATGTGTATCATTCACATGGATAGACCCTTCATTTGGTCACTCACCCCTTGTTTTGCTCATGAGTGCATGCTGTGCAGCTGGTTACCATGCACCGGTTACCAACTTGTCTAGTCTCATGAGACGGAACACTCATGCCTATAACAACCATGCCTATAACACCCATGCATATAACAGCCATGCCTATAACAGCCATGCGTATAATACCCATGCCTATAACACCCATGCATAAAACAACCATGCATATAGCACCCATGCATGTAACAGCCATGCCTATAACAGCCAAGCATATAACACCCATGCATATAACAGCCATGCATATAACACCCACGTGTATAACAGCCAAGCATATAACACCCATGCATATAACAGCCA
>NW_016107316.1:7933880-7951444 GCF_001604975.1 Cebus imitator
GCATATAACACCCATGCATATAACACCCATGCATATAACAGCCAAGCATATAACACCCATGCATATAACAGCCATGCATATAACACCCACATGTACAACAGCCATGCATATAACCCTCTTTAGAGTTTATTATTTACAGATAGACAATGAGGGATAAGAGAAGCCAAGGACCTGCATAACCCAGCCCTCCAAGACTCAGGGAAGCTGGCTGGGGTGGACAGAGCTTCAACTGCATGTGCCCCATTTGCACCATTGCAGAGGGACCCTGGAAAGCAGCATTCCATGAGTTTTATACCCTATGGTCTCATGACATGTGGGACTCAAGCACTGATGGAATCTTGTTATCTTGTTTCTGAAGGAGACTGGAACAGACTCCTGGCTATTCCTGCCAGCTCCTCTCTAACTCAAGGATGTGGCATTCTCAGCACACATTCTAATTTGTCTTTTTTTTTTTTTTTAGATAGGGCCTCACTCTGTTGCCCTGGCTGGAGTGCTGTGGTTCAATCATGGCTCACTGCAGCCTCGACCTCCCAGGCTTGCCCAACCCTCCCATCTCGGCCTCCAGAGTAGCTGAGATTACAGGTGTGCATCACCATGCCTGGCTATTTTTTTCTTTTTAAATTTTTGTAGAGACAGGGTCTTGCTATGTTGCCCAGGCTGATTCTCAGTGCATTCTAAAATAGGGGAGAACTGATGGTCCAAGACCATCTAGATCATATGCCAAGTATGTGACAGTTGTTCATCACATGTTTATTATTGTTGACTATGTTTTAGCCTCTTCTCCAGCCTTTGGGGACATAGCGACAAGCAAAATAGAACATGTTTCTTATTTCATGGTTCTTTACATCGGGTGGTAGGGAAGACAGATAACAGACAAGTAAACCAATAAATAAGAAAGATAATTTTAAACAGTGTTGAGTCAAGCACTTTGCGAGGTCCTGAAGGTGTAAGGAGATGAAAAAAGTAGTTTCTGTAAGTTGCTTACAGTCTTGTGGGGAGATTCATTCAAACCCATAGTTTCCACCTGGCTTTGCTCATATTGAAATCAAGCTTTGTAGGAGACCCTTGGAGCCTGGGGCCAAAAGTCCTATGGAAGAGGAGGAGGGAGCCCTCTCTGGAATCAGGCCTCCTCCGCCCAGGGGGAGCAGCTGCTTACCAGTTAGGATTATTCTAGTTTGTTTTCAATAACTCTGGCTTACTACATTGTTTTTAAGGTCACGTTGGGTAGACGTGATTTTAGAGTCTGATTCTTTTTTAGATGTGGAAGGAGTTTTCCATGGGATAATAAAATCTCAGTCGCATTTCCCATTTCAGTCTGCTGAGCCTTGGAGCCAAAATAGTTTGTGCACTAACTGCTAAGCTATGCAGAGATGGGAGACATTCAGCTCCTTCAATCTGGTAGTCTTGGCAGGGCAAGCTCTTGGTAACAATGACTTCCTATATACCAGCTACAGTATAAAAACTGTGGCCTGTGTTTTGTCTTGCTCTGTGCCCTCTGGGGCCAATTCCAGCTCCAAGCTCCCTTTGAAGTTTCTGCGCCTGGATTGGCTTCACAGGCTCTGAAGCCAGATGAGAAATGGGCCCATTATTAATGGGGGCAAAGAATTTGCACCCTCTTCATACTGTGTGGGTGGTATTGGGATTCCATGGGATACCCTAGGGCAGAGTATCAGACCGCTCAGAGCACTGGGCCGGGCTTGGCACTGGTTCTTTTGGTGACCTGTTAGCACTGGATGCCAGTGGACAGTAATGACTTCCCTGTGTTTAGCTGCTGAGTGATGAGAGGTTACTCTGGACAGATGATGGGCATGGGGATTCAAGCATTAGGAGAGCAGATTCATTCATTGTTTAATTGATTGGTTCGCTTATTCAAACATTTACTAAGTTTCACTCTCGGCCAGGTCTTGTGTTTCTCCGTTTCTCAGGGAACAAAGAGCCAGAAGATTTTGGGAGAGAAGATGAGTGTGCAAAGGACTTGGTGCAAAGCAGACTTATAGGCACCCTGGAAAAAATCTGAGCAGCAGGGGGTGAGGTACAATGAGGGAAGTCATCCATTCTGTCTGGCTAGGGGTGGTTGAAAAAGGCTTCGTAGAGGAGGTGGTGTTTGAACTGTATTTTAAAAGGCAACATCAGGAACAGAGCAATCATGAGGAATGTGGGTGGATTACATTATGACAAGACACGTTCTACCCTGTTCACAAAGCCTTAACCAAGCTTTTTGGGTGGCTCAATTCTGGACACAAGGAGTATGTGATGACTTCGTTCTATTTAGTAAGATAGAGACAGAAGAGTAGCCTTGTCTAGCAGCGAAGAAACCCGAGTTTGTGATGAGTCCTCACTTCCCCTCCATGGACGTTGGTTTACTCAGCTATAACAGGAGAGAAGCAGACAACTTCAGCAATATTTCACCATTTCCTAGGAAGAGCTGAAATGGTTGTGGTAGGGATAGAGAACTGAGATCTCTTGCTAGTCCACCCCTTGCTCCCTACGGGGTCCCACCAAAGAAAGCTGGGCTTTGAAGAACATCTTGTCAACCTTGTGAAGAAATGGCTTCTAAGACCCTTTCCAGCCTGACACTTGGAGCTTGATCTCAAATTGAGTCCAGTAAATGCACAGCGATATGGCCTTGGCGACTTCTTGCTTGCTTATGAGCCCTTCTTCCTCCCTCTTTCCACATCTGTAGGGTAACAGGTTAGACAATGCGATCTGGAAGCCCTATCTCTTCTGGCTTTACAGATCAAAGACCTACAGATCCAACCATACTCGCTGTACAGGGGATTTGGTTATAAGGAAAGAAAAGGGATTCTATTTTTCAGGTGCACGCATGCACAGACCACGCACAGGGCTAAGTGTTTTGCTTACACGACTTCATCCTTCCAGCACAGAAATCTCTTGAGGCTGTTATCATGGTCATAGTTTTAAAGATGAGAAAACAAGCCCCAAAAGATTAAAGACCTGGAGAAAGTTGTCCAGAGTAATGTGAAAGAACAGGAGCGTGGACGGAGGGCCTCTGCCTCTCAGTCCAGGGCTGTTTCTGTGAGTTCACATCGTTAATATCGCTGACAGTGTGGCCCTCTTTTCCAGGCTGTCTGGTCAGCATGGTGAGCTGCCATGCAGGTGGAAAGCTAGTGCCACAGTGTCCAGTGTCTGCTGGCCCAGAGCAGCCCTGACTGGACAGTCAGGCCACACTCAGAAAATGCAATGGCCTTGCGTGAGGGAGTTGCTTGTCTGGACAGATAGAAGGGGGCTGTGAGGTCCCCAGTGGGGGTGTCCTGGGCTTAGAGTCAGAGGAGCCTCCACTCTGTCACATGTTGTGGGCTGGGGTCTGGTGTTGGGGAAACAGAGGCCAGGGATCCAGAAAGGACCCTCCCCCCCCCCGAATTTAGTTTTTGGAGCAGTGAATATACTCTACTCTAGATGTTTGAGAGACGCAACTGCAACTTAAGCAAGAGAGGATGCAAGGGGAGCTGGCTTGGGTTTGTATGTGTCTCCCAGGTGAGACGGGAGCACACGCAGACACATCGTGTGGCCAAGGTGCACAGGTGTCATCAGGAGTGCTCGTGCTGTGGGCTTCTGTGTCGGCAAATATGCTTTAAGGAAGATGTGGATGTACACACGTGTGTCTGTGTCCACGTACAGGGAAAGGATGCATCTGTGTGGCATGGGTTTGTGTGGAATGTGGAAACACGTTTTCAAGACCCAAGTGTGAAAGCCAGTCCATTATGAAGGCACATGCTTCATTTTGGAAAGGGGATATAGTTTATTTTTACTCTGAGCACCTTCTTCAGCTCTCAGGTAATAAATCGCTCTTACTTTGCCTATCACCCTTGGTCCTGTCCCCAGGAACGCTAGGCTGTCTAGAACAGGCTGTCTGTTTTGACCATGAGAAAGGCCCTTGGTTTGAACAGAGGAAGGTCAGGCTTGGACAAAGAAAATTGTTTTCAACACCCAAAGGACAAGCTCAGAGCAAGCTGAAGAGTATGTGCTAGCAGTACTTGGGACAAAAGGCCAGGCACCCCAGGGCAGGACTGGCACATGCAGTGCTGTGGAAATACTGGGTCGTGAACCTTCACGGACCTTGTGGGTGGAGGGAAACGAGGAGGAGAAGGATCTCAGCAGCTTCTGGTCCTGAAATCTGTGTCTGCTCCTCCCAGTGACTCCTGGGGCCTCGCCTTCCCTACCATGAATAAGACTTGCTGGAACTGACTGCCTTATCCCCACCAGAGTGAGAACTAATGAGGTCATGTCTCTCCCCAGGCTTTGAGCTCCTTTGGGAAAGTTTCTGTAAAACTGTAAGGCATTATTACCATGGGGGACACCAAAAGGTCACTGGACCAGGGAGGTGAGCACTGAAGTCTACAAGGCCTTACCGGGTGCCTGCTTGCTTTCAGGTTCTGTCTCTACTTTGAGCCTCCGATGCCTTGGCTAAGTCAGAAGAGCTAAGAGTCCTGCTGTGGGTCCCGGGCTGGGACAAGCAGAGGAGTGATTCACTGGAGTTGCTGTCCTGTCTGTCTGTCTTAACACAGGGAGCCCGGTGTCCTTGGGGGTTCTGAGGTTTGGAGGTCCTGTTCCCTCTGATGGCAGGCAGCACTGGTGGTGTTAATGGCTATCTCCTAGCAAGGCAGCTGTGGGGACACCAAGGAAACACCTTTCTTTAACCAATGGTGAGCCCATTAAGAGAAGGGAACTAGTGGCAATGAGCTCTTGGTCTGTGTTAAAAAACTCCTAGTCCTTGGGGGGAAATAGGGGAGGGACAGTGGGGGGTGGGGAGTTGGTGAGAGAGAGCATGGGGAGAAATGCCAGATACAGGTGAAGGGGAGGAAGGCAGCAATTCACACTGCCACATGTGTACCTATCCAACAATCTTGCATGTTCTTCACATGTACCCCAAAACCTAAAATGCAATAAAAACAAAACAAAACAAAAAACTCCTAGACCTTCATGCTCCTTATCTCATTTGATCTAGGCAGCATTGTATGGGTGGAAATTATGACTTCTGTCCCAGATGTATAAGCTGTGGCCTGGAGTGGGAATAGCTGCCCATAGGCCACAACCCAGAGAGGCAGCAGGAGCACCCGGAGCCAGCCTCTGAGTTCGGCGCACCCTCCTCTGTGCCCTCTGCCCTGATGAGTGTTCTCCCCGCAGATTCACTGTCCCTGCTCCTTTCGCTCCTTTTTTCCCTCCAGCCTTCTGTGGCCTATTTGCCAGTCCAACCAAATTCACTCTTCCTTCCCTATCACCTATGCAGCCCAAGGGTTCCCAGAAACAGGGGAACCAACAATGTATGTCAATTTTGCAAGCGTCACCAATGTCAAATAAACCTTTCAGCCCTCCCCACTGTGTCCCCCACTGCCTGCAGAGCCTGGCTTCTGAAATGTTTCAGCATCTTCACTATAGAAAAGTGTCTTTTGATTTTGTTTTCTTAAATCCCCACATTTTCCATTGTCACAATGAAGAAGACAGTGACTTGGTTCATTCACTGACACTTACCTCCAGGGATCATAAGGGTAAGAAGGGGAGATTCTTGCCCTCAAGAATCCCGGGGGCTATGGGAAGAAGCAGTGGGTAAAATATGACTAACTCGGAGCTAATCGTAAGCCAAGCACTGTTCTAAACGCTGTGTGGGCCCCACACTGGTTCGTTCTCACTGCAGTCCTCATGGGTGAGTGCAGTCACTGCCCTCACCACAGCGCACCTAGTCATTCTGCTATCCTGCCTTCTGAGAGACACGCCATCCAGTATTGTGGGGTGGCACAATATAGGGACACCAGAGGACAGAGAGGGGACATGCAGGGG
The DNA here is from genome assembly GCF_001604975.1 of Cebus imitator. Lineage (NCBI taxonomy): Eukaryota > Metazoa > Chordata > Mammalia > Primates > Cebidae > Cebus > Cebus imitator. Next base: position 7,939,677 of record NW_016107316.1, read on the forward strand.
CTGGGAGGAGTTTAGAGAAGGTGACCAGGAGCTGAAGCCCGAGACATGGGAAAGCCTCTCCAGGGAAGAGGGAGGGTTGGTGTCAGGGGTGGTTCTGAGGGCCTGGCATCCAGGGCCAGGCACACCAGACACGCAGCAGTACATATATCAGCAAGAGCACAAGAGCAAGGTTGGCAGAGCCTCGTCTGCCTGCCTAAAGGATTTGGGTGTTTCTTGTCAGGATTGAGATGCTTGATGACTACAGTCGAGTCATGTTATCTGAGGCATTTATGCTCTATAAAGGCACCGAAAACATTGAATTAGCCAATGCTGAACCATGGCTCCTAGAGGAGACACAGGGTTAGGTTCCTGTGAGCCTCTGGCCACAATGTTTTAGCCAATCTATCAATGCAGAATCTTGTATTGTGTGTGTTTCTGTTGGAAGACACCTTATTTAATAGATATTATTGATTCATTCACATTGAACTTATTGCCAACAGCACTGGAACTCATGCCTACACAAAGCTTACCTAACACATGTTTTCTCCATAAGGCATGCCAGTCTTGCACATAGGAAAATGAGACAGCATTTCAGCACTTTGCTTGGGGGCCATTTTAAACAGTGAAATCACCAACTAAAAGTGCAAAAACATGGAAAATGTAACACTAAATGGACTGCAAAGGGGACACTTGTTTATAGCATGAGAGCTGAAACAAGAAGACGGATCATGGCCAGACACGGTGGCTTGCACCTGGAATCCCAGCACTTTGGGAGGCTGAGGTGGAAGGATCACTGGAGTCCAAGAGTTTGAGACCAGTCTAGGGAACATAATGGGATCCCCATCTCTATTAAAAATAAAAACTTGAAAAAGGAAAGAAGGCACAACAGGGCTTCTTTTGACCTCAGCTTAGAATGAGTGAGCCAACTGCTTCACTGCGCTGCCCATGTCCACAAATAGCAGGGAAAGAGCTGCAGGTATGAATGTGTGGTTATAGACGCATTTTAGCAAAGACATGAATCTGCAGTGACGGAATCTGCAAATTGATATTGGTGATGAGAGGGAGGCTGAAACACTCTGCCCTTGGAGCCCCTCCTATTCTCCCACAGAAGCCCCCTTAATCGGTGGATGGGACTTACCTGCTGGCGTCCCTCCATATGGGCATCACTACTCTGTCTTTAGATCTTTGTGGAGCCGTGGGGGGCAGCCTGGGAAGGGATTACACTCACCTAAGGGAAAGAGGTGGTGGAAATGGACTCAGGTGATGTGAGCAGCCCAAGACTCTGCCCAGTGGAAACAAGGGTGAGAACAGAGGCCACACCCTAAGTATGTCAAGCCTCCTTTCCGTTTATCTTCATGTCTCAGATATTGAGCTAAAATTATGTCTTGTGAAGCTCTTTCCACTCCCTTTCCACTCCCCAAAGGGGGGTTCCACAACATTAACTGGCAAGAAGCGAAGGTGGGCACAGATATGTGCCCTAGATTTTGCGGAGCTGTTGCGGTGTGCTCCCTACACAAATGGGCCTGAGCATGAGCAGCTCCATTAATGTTCTTGGAGACAGAAGTTATTTACATCCCATAAATATCCATCCCCACAGCAGAGCTGGGGCTACCACTAACATGTTGCTGCTGTTTTAAATAAACTTTGGATTCCTAGACTTTCCTGACTGCTAAATTTAACCGTCTCAACGTGTCTTTGTGGAGTCACTTTTTAATGTTCTTGAGGTTTTGGAAATAGTTCAGAGAATCCTTGACCTCAGCTTCTCATACTTAAGTGCATGAGAATAAGTTCTGCTTTGTCCAGCTAGGTCATCTTGCTCCGTAGACAGCCACCAATGCATGGGTGGGGATGTGGGAGGTGGAGTAACGGGGTGGGTTTGGAATCGCCTCGCTATTCTTTCTGAGCAGGAGGGTTGTGGGATTCCGGGGATTCTGGGCCGTTTCAAGCACCTTCATCACGAAGTGCTGGCCGAGGGTCTGGGAGGCTGCTTGCAGGTGTGGCTCCTCCAGCTACCTGGCCCTGTTTCTTCTTCTGCAACATGGGAGTAGAAACAACACCCAGACTTCCTCTCAGCATTGCCGTGAAGGTTGCATACTTGGACAAAGTGTGTGAACGCACCCTGGGAGTTCCAAGGTTCCATACAGTTTGTTTTGTTTGTTAAACAGAAGTCTTAGTCACAAGGTCTAGCAAAGTTAAGGTTATCTTTTTTTGGGGGGAGAAAACAACTCCAGCATCCCAGCACTCCGGCATCTCAGCTTAGCAAAAGCAGGTTTTATTCTTCAACAAGCAGAACTCAGTACCCTAAAATATGGCCTTGGGTATCAAGTGTTGTTATCTGCAATTTATTTTTAAATCATGGTAACTCTAATCCTGGATGCATAGATAAGTAATCTATATGGCTTTATATATAAATACACACACTCACACTTTATATATATATATGAACTCATAGAAATGGGCTTCTTTTGGCATACTGGGAACTACCGACACGTAATATATATATTCTACTTATTTCTAAATAGCACTGATTTCGATGCCCAGGGAAATTTCTGAACCAAAGTTTCAAATATGTAGGCAGTCCCTGTGAACACACATGGAGTTTTAAGACAAATGTTCCTAACTATACATGGCTTTGAGTGCTCCAAAGAAAAGACCCATTGTCTCAACTTGGGGCGAGCAGGGAGCCCAAAAGCAGGAAGGTCTTGCCCTAGCTTTCCCAGGGACTCGAACTCTGACCTTATGGAAGGTACTTAATTTCTCTGCCTCAAATTCCTCCTCTCCAGCCTGTCCCATTCACAGAGGTGTCCATTCATACAGAGGCTTTCAGCCTCTCCCAGGAGGGAGGCCATGCAGTCATGCCAAGTTTTTGTCTTCTTCTTGTCTTGAACTCTTTAACTGAAATACAGGCAAAGGCAATCCATGTCTGCCCTTTAAAGATGCCTGTTATCTGCAGACCTTCAGGATAGAGAAGCTGGAAGTTGGAAGGACATGCATCAGCCAGGAGAAAACACCCTCTGCCTGGCCTGTTTTCAATAACAGGAGGAGGAGGCTTGGTGCCGAAATGGAGGAATTTCCTCAAACGCCCTCTGCTCCAGAATGATCCCTTTTACAAACCTGGCTAAGAAAACATGGGCAGAGGACTCTGGGAGCCTCATGCCCTTCTGGCCCTCGCCATTTATCCAATTTACACTGATCAGACCCACATTGGCAAATGAAAGCCCCCTCTTTCCTTCTGTTTGTATGAGTTACTCACGGGGGCAATTTGAATGGATTGGATTTCCCCTTGGAAATGCTGGTATTTCCATGATTTGAAAAGTCTGGCTCAATTAGAATAATCTTCAGGCACTTCCTCTCCTTTTATTCAGGTAAATCATGGATAATTTAAAAGCAAAAGAACCTTTTGGACCATTGGGGCTGCCTCTTTCATCTGCTCGCCCTCATAATTGCCCTTCCATTGTGAGACCTCCGTGGTGAGTTCAGGAGACTGATTAAGAGGTGCAGGGTTGGGCTGTGCAGAAGGGAGGGTCGGGGGCCACCACACAGGGCCTCGCCTTCAAAGACACTTCCTCTGCAGCAGGTATGTTAAATACCAAACCTGAGTCGGGTTACGTTCTCAATTGATGCCATATGATCCCAAGTGCTCAGACAAAGGCAGGCCATGATTAGAAAGTTCAAGACTAGGAATGCTTCTGGGGGCAGGGGTAATCGAGTGCCTGCAGATGGGGAGGGAGACAGTAAGGCGAGCTGACAGGGGGTGCCAGCACCCCCCAAAACATGTTTGGAACTGGAGAAATTGTTCTTTTACCTCGGCTGCCCACGCTTCAAACTGGCATGCGGTGAAAGCTCCCTTGGCTCTGCTTTCTGCAGAATGCTGTGAGGTTGGGCGAATCACATAGAGACGTTGTTTTGACTTCCAGCTCTAATGAGGCATGTTTGCATATTCTCTTCCCCATCCACGTTGGAGGGGGGAATGTGTTGTTGTGACTGCTACTGAGTGTGTGTGGGGAGGTGCGGGTCGTCGGGGGAGGTGGGGGTCCAGATGTTCGCAGCTGGGAGAGGGCTCCTGGCAGCTCGGCTAGTCTGCTCATTTTTATAAGTGGAGAAACTGAGGCCCAGGGTCACTCTGTGATGTCCAGGCAGTGCTGGAACTCAGGGTGTCCTTCCTTCAGCACCCCAGCTGCACTGGAGGTAGAGTCAGAGATGGAGGTCAGCTGTTTTCAAGCCTCAGACTTATCATTTGGTTTGAGCTCCCTTTGCCCCTGGCCTGGCCAGCCTGGCCAGCCACAGAGCCAGCCCACAGCCACACCTGGAGACAGCATCTGAGATTCCCTTCAGAGTGGAGGTGAGGTGGAGGGGGGCCTCAGGACCCACAGGAAGAGCCAGGCAGGGACAGGCAAGGGCCTGTGAAATAAACAGGCTATGTGTTCTGGGTGCATTCACACATGAGAGTCTGGGCACTGAGGGAGCAGGGGCTGTGTCAGGGTGCCAGGGCCCCGGTTCCAGCTCCCCTAGGCACTTGCTGAGATGCCAGTTGGGAGAGGTCTGTTTCCCATGTCGAGTCTCAATTTTTTCCCTGTTATGTTGTGGGGGTGGAGGTGATTATCTCTAAGGAGCTGCAAGTCCTCTAATTCAGTCACATGTAGGGTGTATGCAATTGACCTACGGCTTTAGCCAGAGCCGTCTATGGTGATTCCTCATAAAAATGCTGCAAACCCCTCAGCAAGCCCTCCCCGAGTGATGTGCTGCACAGACATACAGAGACGTGGACACCAGGAGTGAGCAGGAAATGACGGGCAGAGTGCAGAGCCATGCCAGCCTGGTTCAGACCCAGGAGTCCCCGAGGGCAGAACCCTCAGTAGTGGCAATGGCAGGGGAGCTCTTGAGGTGGATGAGCACACGTCCAGAGAATGCTACCAATGGAAAACGGAATTCTATAAAAACAAATCCAATAAATATTTATTGGCCAACCTGCCTAAGCTCCTGCAAAGCAGCAATTCCTGTTCATAAAGTGTAAAAAAGCCTCTTTCTAACCCTCTTGCCTCCTCTAGGAAAATGCTAGGAACCAGGGAGATGAGCTTCTCAGAGCCTCTCACTTTCTCTTGATTTGATTCCTATAGTTGCATCACTAGTTACATTGTTTCGTGGTTTCTTATTTACACATCAGCCTCTGCACAGAGCCAAAGCCACTAGAGAGCAGGGACCGGTCTGGTCCTGGAGCCCCTCCCATCTCCTTCGGGTCTGGAACAGACTAAGTAGTTCCTTATACAGTGTTTATTTAACTGAGTTGAATTTTGCTTCACAGGTAGGTCCAAGGGTGTCCCATTTCACAGCGTTAGAGCCTGTGAGCTTCAAACACAAGTGTCATGAGTTATTTCCTGCGGGATTGTGGACTTGTTTCTTTATGGCCCTGCCTCCCATCATCAAGTGTTCATCATAACAGCTGACCTTCACTGGGCACTTTCTAGTTGCTGGGTACCGTCCTAAGCACATTAGAAACATTACACTGTAATTTTCACCACATTTCTATGAGTAGCTATTATTATTATCCCCATTTTACGAACAAAGAAACTGAGGCACAGAGAGGCTAAGTGACTGGTCCAAGGCCACACAGCTAGTGGCAGAGACAGGATTGAGACCCACACAGGCAGTCTGGTGTCAGAACATGGGCTTGTTGCCTCCCTCTGCACCCGGAGCCCCCAGGTGGGATCTGGCACACGGCAGGAGCAGAAAACTGAATGCCGATTCCTGAGTCTTCGTTTATTTCCATGGGCCACGAGGGTGTAGGCCCCAGTAGAGAAATGTCAGCCTCTTGTGGAGAGCCCATGGAGAGGGCCTTCAGATAGCCTGTTGGGGAGGAGACTGCCCTTTCCCCATCATTCCGGAGTCAGGGCACTGGAAAAGTCCATGACATCCCTTTGACAGAAACACCCACCAAGGCTCTTGCTCTCTCCAAGCAGGAATATTCAGAGCCCTGGGCCTCCAGAGACAATTCTCAGGGTCAGCCCCATTTCTGCATGCCCCTAATTAAGTTAGAAGAGAATCCAGGCCCCTGGGTGCTCCTTTCTCCAGGAAGCACTTGAAAAATGCAGAGAGGTAAAGAAGTTCAAGGTTTGGGTATCTGCTGCCCTTGGTTCTGCTCAGGAATTCTTTAGCTGATTACACGGCTCTCATTTCAACAACACCAGCTTTGTGTGCTGAGCTATGGGAAGACTCCTTTCCGTCACTGCCTGCCGCCACGGAGGGTCACCCTGCCGGGAAAACGCATCTGGAGAAAAGTGTTTCCACCAGATTTTAAAATACTCCAGGGGAAACATTTTCTTGAGGAGTTCTTTTCTTTCTTCTTTTCCCTTTTATCCTTTTACTTACAGGCTAATAATGACTGCAGGGACCCTGCATTCTTAGAAATCCCTAGAATGAAACTGGGTTGAAAGCCATTGATTGGGAAAGAACGTGGCGGGCCTCCTGTCTGGGCCCTCAGTGCTGGTGGCATCCTACTTATGCTCAGTGTGGAGGATGTGGGCCTCCTGGGGCCACAGGGTGCTGTGATTGGAGGCCCCGGGGCCACCGTGGGCTTCTTTCATGCACCGAAGCTCTGCCCTGGGCTGGGCCAAGGCTGTTTGCATTCCTCCAAGCCCTTCATTTTGGGCAGATATTTCTCAAGCACTTAACACTGTTGAGAAGTATATTTAATTTTGTATTTGTAGTAGAGACGGGAGTTTCTCCGTACTGGTTAGGCTGGTCTCAAACTCCCGACCTCTGGTGATCCGTCCTCCTTGGCCTCCCAAATTGCTGGGATTACAGGTGTGAGCCACCACGCCCAGCCGAAGGCTGCTTTTAAAGGAGTGTGGAAATGGAGGCTGAGAGAGGTAACTGTCTCCTAGTCACAGATTGCTAAGTGGTCACACTGGAATGCAAAACCAGGCTCACTTAGCTTTCTGGCTTGTGCCAACTACACACCAACACTACCAATTCCCTGCTCCCTGCCCCCACCCCAGGGTGCTCACCATCCCCTTGAGCAGGCCCCATGTGCCAGGCCACAGCAGTACAAGATAAAGTGGGGTCATGGGGTCAACATGCAAATTAGGTGCAGGTGACTACCACTGCCATGCCTCAGAAGTGAGAGGCATCACTGTGGCTTAGGAGGGGAATATGTCAGTGAAAGAGTTGAAATTTCTTTGTTCCTCGTGGAATATGTCCCTTCTTGTATCTTCATAGCCAAATTCTCTGTGAAGCCAAATCCTTTGAGGCCCATGATGTCCCTTCCAGGAAGCCTTCCCTCACTGCTCCAGTCTTCAGGGCTCTCTCCCTCCCCTGGGTGTCTGTAGCAGGTAGAGTCAGGGCTGAATCTGATGCAGGCTACAATGGTGCACTTTCAGCCACAGAGGTCTTTCTTTCTCTTTAGTATTTCAGCACACACTTCAACATGCACTGATTACACACCTCCAGTATTGGAAAACTCAGTTCTTCCTAAAGTTTTCTGTGTGTATAATCATGTCATCTGCGTACAAAGACAATTATATTTTCTGGGTCTGTTGGCCCAGTCACTGACTAAATTGCAGATTCCTCATCAGCAGGTGGAGACTGGGGCTCTCATCCTTTCCTTTTCTGAGGTGCAGAAGCCTGTGTCAGGTACAATTTTATAGGCAAAAAGAACAATGGGCCTGGGGTGGAGCTCTTGTGAACAGGGTGACATACTGGGGCATGTCAGCCATAATGGTGACACAGGGAAACCTCCAGCATAGGCAGAGAAGGAAGAGGCTAGTGTCCCGGAAACTAAAGAAATGGTTTCAGGGTAGTTCTATGACCAGTAGGATCAAGAGCAAGGGCCAGGCTGGGGAAGATAAGGACACCTGTTGGAAGTGATTGTCTTGGCTCATTGGCGAGAGCTGTTTCAGGAGGGTGGTGAGGGCAAATGAGTGTCGGGCAATGACATAGAGCCATGGATTATATTTTATTTTTATAGAGTTTGCATGAGAAGGACAAGAGAAACCTGGATAGTTGCTAAAGGATGATGTGTCTGACCCTGGATCAATTACTTGATAGATGTCTTTGCACTTTATTGTCTTTGTAAAGTGGGGATTGCATCTTCCTTATAGAGTGGGTCCAAGGAGTCAAAGAAATCAAGCATGTAAAGCACTTAGCTCAGTGTCAAAGGCAGGGTACAGTTAATAAAAGTTGATAATGACTACTTTTTAGGATAGGAGGAACTTTAGCCTGTATGTGTGAGAAACAAGAATAAAATTCTACCCCCCCAAAACTGACTGAATGGAACCCTTCTTAGCCAAGAGAAGGGACCCCGTAGAAATTTTAAAAACTGAGCTCCCAATCATGACAGGAAAAGAGGTTGAACCTGCCTCATTATGCTCCCTCCCTGGCTAACCACCATTAAGTATTCCTCCCCAAGGACAAAACAGAAACCAGATTTTTGGAAAGACTCCACCCCTGATAGCAATTGACTTCCTGATGCTGCCCCTCCCTTTCAGCCCAACACCCAGCATCCCTTTCTGATAAGAGACCATGGACTATGACCATGGAGTGGGTCTGGCCAGTCTATGGAGGATGTGCAAAGTGGATTTTGTGTTCTTTGCTTCACTTTTTGACATCAGAGGACTGAAAACTCTATCCTCGGATCATGCTAGCACCACCATTTTTTGAACATGGGCCCCAGGGAGAGGCATGAGGTTTAATTGTGCATGAGCATGTTTCTCCTCTCATAAATTCTCATCACTCCTCCTATAGTTTATTGAATATGTATATATATTTGGCCACTTTACTCAGCATAAACCCCTTTTTTATTTTTCCCACCCTTGAACTGTTTTTGGCTTCTGGCCAGAGGCTACATTTCCCAGCCTGTCAGAATGGCCACACGACAGGCTCCAATTGTTTGTGACAGATAAAGCTCTCCTTTCCAAATTCATGAACCTCATCATTCTTCAGTTGTTATGTAAGTTGATGGAAACAGGTGAGAGGGAAGCAAAAAACATAGAGCATGGGGATAACTGATGGAGTGAGGGCTCTGACAAGGGATGGGGCTGAGGACCCAGGGGAGAGGATGGTTCTGAGTCTTGAGATGAGAAAAAGTGAGAATAGTCAAAGCTGTACCATTGATTCTCATTATCTGCAGTAGTTTTGTTCTACAGTTACCTTGAAGAATGCTGGCTTAGTGAATACTGCAATCATAGCTCCTAGAGGAAACACAGAGTTGGGTTCCTATGAGCCTCTGGTCACAGAATTTTTGTTAATCAATTAATACGTAACCTTGTTTTATGTTTGCTGGTATTTAAAGACACTGTATTTAATACATATTGTTGATTCACTAACATCAAACTGAGGGGCAGGAGCACTATAACTTATACCTGGATAAACTTACCTAACACAGGCATTTTCTCCATAAGGCACGTGACAGTCCCCCTTGTGCTTAGACACAGTACATGGCACTTCAGCATTGTATCTGGAGGCTATTCTGAACAGCGAAATCTCCAATAAAGAGTGCAAAAATGCAAAAAAAACATGACACTAAATAACTCACAAAATCGACATGTGTTTATAGTATTAGGTTGGTGCAAACATAATTGTGGTTTTTGCATTGTTGAAATTTGCCGTTTGATACTGAAATACATTTTAAATAAATGTGGTGATGCTATACATCATTTTAATGTGCATTTCTTGCTTTATGTTTTTTTGCGAATGACTTATTACTTGCTGTTTATTTTACATTTATTTTAGGCTATGGATATGATGTTATACAAAAAAGCAAATTTGAGCGGTTTTCTTATTTGAGTTTCAAAATGGGTTGTGAAGCAGTGGAGACAACTTGCAACATCAATAATGCATTTGGCCCAGGAACTGCTAATGAACATACAGTGCGGTGATGGTTCAAGAAGTTTTGCAAAGGAGACGAGAGCCATGAAGATGAGGACATAGTGGCCAGCCATCAGAAATTGACAATGACCAGTTGAGAGCAATGGTCAAAGCTGGCCCTCTTATAGCTACATGAGAAGTTGCCGAAGAACTCAACATCAACCATTCTACAATCATTTGGCATTTGAAGCAAATTGAAATGGTGAAAAAGCTCAATAAGCAGTGTCTCGTGACCTAAACAAAAATTAAAAAAATCGTTGTTTTGAATTGTCATCTTTTCTTACTCTGTGCAACAATGAACCATTTCTCAATCAGATTGTGATGTGCAACAAAAAGTGGACTTTATGGCTGGGTGCAGTGGCTCATGCCTGTAATCCAAGCACTTTGGGAGGCCGAGGTGGGTGGATCACCTGAGGTCAGGAGTTTGAGACCAGTCCAACCAACATGGCGAAACCCTGTCTCTACTAAAAATGCAAAAATTAGTTGAGCGTGGTGGTGTGTGCCTGTAATCCCAGATACTCAGAAGGCTGAGGCAGGAGAATCACTTGAACCAGGGAGACAGAGATTGCAGTGACCCTAGATGGAGCCACTGCACTCCAGCATGGGCAACAGAGCAAGACTCTGAAAAAAAAAAAAAAAAAAAATTGGACTTTATACAACAACTGGTGACAACCAGCTCAGTGGTTGGGCAGAGGAGAAGCGCCAAAACAGTTCCCAAAGCCAAATTTGCACCAAAAAAGTCATGGTCACTGTTTGGTCGTCTGCTTCTGGTCTAATCCACTCCAACTTTCTGAATCCTGGTGAAACCACTACATCTGAGAAGTATACTGAGCAAATCGATGAGATGCACTGAAAACTGCAATGCCTACAGCCGACATGGATCAACCAAAAGGGCCCAGTTCTCCGCGACAATGCCTGACCACCTGTCTTACAACCAATGCTTCAAAACTTGAATGCATTGGGCTGCGAAGTTTTGCCTCATCCACCACATTTACACGACCTCTCACCAAACTGACTACCACTTCTTCAAGCATCTTGACAACTTTATGCAGAGAAAATGCTTCCACAACCAGCAGGATGCAGAAAAGACTTTCCAAGAGCTTGTCGAATTCCGAAGCATGGGTTTTATGCTATAAGAATAAGCAAACTTATTTCTCATTGGCAAAAATGTACTGATTGTCTTGGCTCCTATTTTGATTAATAAAGATGTGTTTCAGCCTGCTTATAATCATTTAAAACTCACAGTCTGAAACTGCAATTTAGACCAACCTGAGCTACCCGAGGAGACATGGTGCCACCCCACTCCACCTGGAGGGGGTGGGTAGACATGAGTGTTGGAGACTCAAATTCTTTTTACCACATTGTGTGTGTCCATGGATGACTGCAAGAGCACTGGAAGTATTTACAAATACATTTTACTGAGTAGGTGAATTTGCAAATACCAAATTTGCAAATCATGAGAATCAACTGTATTTAAGTTTATCGTGAAGGGAATGAAAATTGAAAGACCTTGTGGGGGCTGGGGAGACTAAATTTTCTCTTTGAAATAAAAGTCAAGGTCTGAGAAGATGCAGAAAGGGTGGAGGAGGCCTGTGGAAAGCAGTACAGTTGGAAAGTTGCTGAGAAGAATGAGAGAGGGAGCTGGGAAGCTGAGAAGAGGATTGGCAGGCACAGCTGAAGGACCAGCTGAGGGGGAGGCCTGCCTAGTTCAACTCTTCCCTCTAGAGCCGCCTTCTGGCAAGGCTCCATGAAACTGATTACCTGGGGAAATTCACCAAAAGTTGCAGGGCTGATTTCCATTTAAAGATGCAGAAGCTGCTTTTTCTCTCCTTTCCTTCCTTGAAATCCAGAAGAGAGGATGAAAAAACAGAAAAATAAACAAATAAAACTTTATTTTCACCAAGACAAAAAAAAAAAAAAAAAAAAAA